>NW_011499889.1:87433-265506 GCF_000495115.2 Populus euphratica | reverse complement strand
TTGCTGAACCACGTTAAATATTGTGTTAGTGTGCTTGGCTCTCCTATGAGCAAGTATCAGAACATCACCGGTCGAAATTCCCAACAAATGTCTGTCTTTGTTAAACTAACATATGTTTTGTGTCTTGTAATGGTTTTCATTTGGGGTTATGTTCCACTTTCAGTACGTTGTTTCCAAAGATCTCACCTCTGAAAGCAGTTCCTGCTAGATTAGCATTGAATTATCATACCACTTTATAATTTGTCAAAATTCAGTTTAAAGGGGCGGTGTGATTAAAAGTCAGGTTTCTGCTGAATCTGACTCGTTTTTCTATACATTAGGGGTGAGTGTTGATTTGGGGTTAAAAATTTATCTAGAGCTTGGACAGAAAACTTCATGAGGATTTTCAATACTTTAGGCATCCAATTAAGACCTTAATCTGAAAATCGCATTTGTCTAAGGATACTTTCTTAATTTATTTCCCAGGGACGATTAAAGGAAGATGCAGAAGGATTGATATTGCTAATGGAACATGAAAGTATTTAAGCGATGATGGTTTGTGGATATCTCTCTGAAAATTTTATTAATAAGATGCTTTTAATATATTAGGCTTTTTGTCTCAGAAATTATGTTGTGGGGCTTCATGATTCGTTGGTAGAATATGCTGTGAAAAAATACTTACGGATAATTTAATTAGTCCAGAGTTGATGCTTGCACGTTAGCTGATCATGCTTGTAAGTTTGGCTCATAAGGATATGAATTTCTATTGTAACTCTTATTCTAGAAATAGCTAAGCACAATATAGGAAAATAATTTTGTATATAGCAGTAGCGACAGATTGAATATACTATACAACAGGGTTGGCATATCCTTTTTTTCTCTGAATTTACATGGTATCAGAGCTTGGGTTAACTAACTCTCTTTCTCTGCCTTTACCTCTGCCTCAAACTCCTGCTTTAGTTTTTCTGCTGATTGTTCACTATCATGGAACGCGAGCAATTTTCTAAGAAAGGCAGGAATAATGTCTTTAATCTTTTTTTTCTCTACCATTCTAATCATTCGGAATTGGTGCTTATTTTCAAACCTCTCAGAGGTGATAACTACTCTACTTGGTACATATATATGACAATCTCCTTAAATACTAAAAATAAATTATGATTTATAGATGAGACAATATAAATACGGTCAGCCACCAATCAGCCAGACGATCATGCTTCATGAAAAAGATGCAACGACATGATTTTATCATGGATTCTCAACTTGATAATGTTATATATTCAACTACAGCACAAAAGAGGACTTTCAAGATTATTTTTATCATAGCAATGCTCCTCGTATTTTTCAGATTGAGAAAGACATCGCTTGTGTTTCTCAAGCTTAGATGATAGTTGCGGCATATTATAAAAAGCTAAAAGGATTGTGGGATGAATTGGGATCTTATAGCGGAACTGTTTGCTCTTGTGGAGCAGATCATAAGCGACGATAATTGATGCAATTTCTTATGAGATTACATGAATCTTACAAAGCAATTCAGGGGCAGATTCTACTGCTGAATCCTTTACCTGATGTTCATCAGGCTTAAGCTTCCATTGTTCAAGAAGAGAAGCAACACAGCTTAGGTGATACACATGATGCAACAGAAACCGCAACCATGGCAGTTCAACGAAAGGCACCCATAACTCTAGCTTTTCGATCAAGATAAGAAGCTTCCTCCCACTCCAATGCTTTTAATCGTAAGCCATTACACTGCACATACTGTAACAGTGACCATCATGTGCGAGATACATGTTGGAAATTGCATGGATATCTATCAGGTCATCCAAAGCACAAAAATGGCAGATTCAACAAGTCTTGAAGTCGTCCTCACTACAACAAACCTGCACAACCATCAGCTAATTACATCAAGAAAGGTCCCACGATGGAAGAGATGCATTCAGTGATAAATGGACTCTCTGATTTACAGTTCTAAGAAATATTGTCCATCATGAACAATAAAGAAACTGATTAAATCGTTGTTCCTTAAGCCAATGTTGCGGTCACTACTCAAGGTTTGTTACAAACACCGTTAAGACTTCATCGATTAATTCTCGATAGTAGTGCCACTGACCATATCACTTATTTTCCTTGTCGATAATCATCAAAACACTATTTTACCACCAGTTATTATGTCAAGTGGAGAACAAGCTCCAATTACATCTACTACGACTTTACATTTGAATTCTGTTATTTCTCTAAAAAATGTGCCTGCTATGCCATCTTTTAAGGTGAATTTGATGTCTATAATTCAAATTATAAGAGGTCTTAATTGTTCAATAACTTCTTTTTTTTTCTATTGGTGTGTTTTACAAGACTTGGCGATAAAGACGACAGTTGATTTGGGTAAACAATGAGGCAGACTTTATTACTTGGTTGCATTAGCACCAACACCACCAACACCAAAATACCACCCCTGCATATCCACTGCCACTGCTGCCCAATCATCCCGTTCTCATGTCATCTTCTCCACTGATTTGTGACATCACCAGTTAGGGTATTTATCTTCCTCTAGATTATATTTTATGGCCAAAAATTTACTTAATTTTCCTTTTTAATTTCAAGACGCTTGTGATATTTGTGCACTTTCAAAACAATGTCATCTTCCTTTTTCTATTAGTTCAATTTTCTCTATTTGATCATTTGAATTAATTTATTGCGATACTTAAAGGCCTTATAAAATTCCTTCTCTTTCTGGTGCAAATTTCTTTTGACAATTAGGGATGATTACTCTTGATTTACATGGGTATTTTTTATGCATTACAAACATGAAATACAAAATTTACTCACCAATTTCTTTTCCTTCATCAAAAATTAATTTAATGCATCCATAAAAAAATATTCGCATCTATAATGGAGAGGAATTTTTTTTATGCAGAATTTTTTTTGCCAACATGGCACAACATATCAAACACTCTTGCATTTATATACCCTAACAAAATAGGGTTTTAGAATGTAAACATCGTCGTATCCTTGAGTCTGCACCTGCCTTTTGTTTTGAAGCTCACCTTCTTTTGTATTTTTAGATAGAATGCATCCTTACCACTATCTATTTAATCAATTGTTTGCCCACACCACTTCTTTCTTTTAAAACCCCTTTTGAAAGACTTTACAACAAGGTTCCTAATTACTCTCATCTCAAAGTTTTTTATTGCCTTGCATATGCTATTAAAGTGCACGCTAAACATAAATTTGCTTCTAGAGCTGCACGTTGTGTTTTTCTTAGGTACCCAGATGGCCAAAAAGCTTATAAACTCTACAACCTTATCACCCCTAAATTCCTCACCAATCGTGATATTGTTTTTCATGAACACATTTTTCCCTACCAATTACCCTCCACCATTCCAGCACCTCCCATATCATTAGTTGAAGCCATAGTTGCCACATTAGTCGATTTATGCATGCACCACGCAAACCACACATGGAGGTTGCCTTGCGTGTGTTGCTTTACCTGAAAAGTGCTCCAAGTTAGAGTTTGTTTTTCTCTTCTCAAAATGATATGTCTCTGCGAGCTTTTTGTAATTCATATTGAGCTGATTGTCCAATGACTCAAAGATCAACAACGAGTTATTGTGTTTTTTAGGTTCTTCGCTTGTTTCTTGGAGAACGAAAAGATAGAAAACAGTATCACTCTCCTCAGCAGAAGCTGAATACAGAGCTATGATAGATACATGTTGTGAGTTATCTTGGTTGCGATCATTGTTGAAAGACCTACGGATATTGCATTTGAAATCAGTATTACTACATTGTAATAACAAAGTAGCTTTACACATAATAACTAATTCAGTTTTTCAGGAGAGAACCAAACATATAGAAATGGATTGTCACTTCATTCATGATAAAATATAAGGTGGTTCGATCATGATTGAATTTGTTATTTTAATAGAATAACTTGTCGATATCTTCACTAAATCATTGATAAAAAGAGAGCTTCTCCATCATAATTTATAAGTTAGGAGTTCTTAACATTCACTCTTCAATTTAAAGGGGAGTGCTAAGAAAGGATCAACAATATCTCACGGTTTACGTAATGTATTAAAAAGCATATGCTGTTAAGCATATGGATTCCTATTGTAACTCTTATTCCAGAAATAGCTTAACACAATATAGAAAAATAATTTTGTATATAGCAGTAGCGACTGATTGAATATACAATACAACAGGGCTGGCAAATCCTTTTTTTCTCTGAATTTACAGAAAAGGACCTGCAGAAAAATCCAACTCTCCTCCGAGATGGGGAACCCCTGTGCTGGTGCTGTACTGAGATTCGTTCTCGCTGGTACTGTTAGGAGATCCAAACATTCAAACACACACAAATTTACGTGGTTCGGCAACTTGCCTACTCCACGGAGCTACTGGTTTGTATTAATCAAGCTCAAAAGCAATACAAACAACAAAACAAGGAGGAGGAGAAAACTTCTCAACTCAACTCAACTCTCACCCTTAGCTCTCTCTCTGTGTTTCTCTCTATCTCGTGATCTATCTCAGCTATCAATGATTGTAGTTGGTCAATTAATTGTTCAGCAGTAGTAGTAGAGATTATGATTTGTCGTGCAGAAGATGTTAGAAATTCCTGTTCCACAGCATGATCAAGAAAAGACAACAACTTATCATAATAACCATTAACATTTAACAAACTTATGGGTTTATGGTGAATATACAGTTGGGCCCAAGAGAAAATATGAAAGATCTATTCCAATGTGCCTAGACCACCTGGTAAGGCAATGAAGGCATCAACATGGTTAAACATTGCATTCATTCGAGTAGACATTGTGAAGACCTGTAGTTCCTCTCCAATTGTTTTTCCAATGATGTTCCCTTGTGCCAAAGCTTCGGGGATAACCCTCAAAACTTGACTACCTCCTAAAAATATTAAAAATAAATTAGGATTTATAGATGAGACAATATAAATACGGTCAGCCACCAGCCAGCCAGACGATCATGCTTCATGAAAAAGATGCAACGACATGATTTTATCATGGATTCTCAACTCAATTACACTAGAACTTGCCGACAATGTTATATATTCGACTATAGCACAAGAGAGGACTTTCAAGATCATTTTTCTCATAGCAACGCTCCTCGTATTTTTCAGATTAAGAGAGACATCGCTTGTGTTTCTCAAGCTTAGATGATAGTTGCGGCATATTATACAAAGCTAAAAGGATTGTGGGATTAATTAGGATCTTATAGCGGAACTGTTTGCTCTTGTGGAGCAGATCATAAGCGACGATAATTGATGCAATTTCTTATGAGATTAAATGAATCTTACAAAGCAATTCGGGGGCAGATTCTACTGTTGAATCCTTTACCTGATGTTTATCAGGCTTAAGCTTCCATTATTCAAGAAGAGAAGCAACACAGCTTAGGTGATACACATGATGCAACAGAAACCGCAACCATAGCAGTTCAACGAAAGGCACCCATAACTCTAGCTTTTCGATCAAGATAAGAAGCTTCCTCCCACTCCAATGCTTTTAATCGTAAGCCATTGCACTGCACATACTGTAACAGTGACCATCATGTGCGAGATACATGTTGGAAATTGCATGGATATCTATCAGGTCATCCAAAGCACAAAAATGGCAGATTCAACAAGTCTTGAAGTCGTCCTCACTACAACAAACCTGCATAACCATCAGCTAATTACATCAAGAAAGGTCCCACGATGGAAGAGATGCATTCAGTGATAAATGGACTCTCTGATTTACAGTTCTAAGAAATATTGTCCATCATGAACAATAAAGAAACTGATTAAATCGTTGTTCCTTAAGCCAATGTTGCGGTCACTACTCAAGGTTTGTTACAAACACCGTTAAGACTTCATCGATTAATTCTCGATAGTAGTGCCATTGACCATATCACTTATTCTCCGAATTCACTTATCGATAATCATCAAAACACTATTTTACCACCAGTTATTATGTCAAGTGGAGAACAAGCTCCAATTACATCTACTAGGACTTTACATATGAATTCTGTTATTTCTCTAAAAAATGTGCTTGGTGTGCCATCTTTTAAGGTGGATTTGATGTCTATAATTTGAATTATAAGAGGTCTTAATTGTTCAATAACTTTTTTTTCCTATTGGTGTGTTTTACAAGACTTGGCGACAAAGACGACAATTGATTTGGGTAAACAATGAGGCGGACTTTATTACTTGGTTGCATTAGCACCAACACCACTACCATCAAAATACCAACCCTCCACATCTACTGCCACTACTGCCCAATCATCCCGTTCTCATGTCATCTCCTCCACTGATTTGTGACATCACCGGTTAGGGCATTTATCTTCCTCTAGATTACATTTTATGGCCAAAAATTTAATTAATTTTCCTTTTTAATTTCAAGACGCTTGTGATATTTGTGCACTTTCAAAACAATGTCATCTTCCTTTTTCTATTAGTTCAATTTTCTCTATTTGATCATTTGAATTAATTTATTGCGATACTTAAAGGCCTTATAAAATTCCTTCTCTTTCTGGTGCAAATTTCTTTTGACAATTAGGGATGATTACTCTTGATTTACATGGGTATTTTTTATGCATTACAAACATGAAATACAAAATTTACTCACCAATTTCTTTTCCTTCATCAAAAATTAATTTAATGCATCCATAAAAAAATATTCGCATCTATAATGGAGAGGAATTTTTTTTATGCAGAATTTTTTTTGCCAACATGGCACAACATATCAAACACTCTTGCATTTATATACCCTAACAAAATAGGGTCTTAGAATGTAAACATCGTCATATCCTTGAGTTTGCACCTGCTTTTTGTTTTAAAGCTCACCTTCTTTTGTATTTTTGGATAGAATGCATCCTTACCACTATCTATTTAATCAATTGTTTGCCCACACCACTTCTTTCTTTTAAAACCCCTTTTGAAAGACTTTACAACAAGGTTCCTAATTACTCTCATCTCAAAGTTTTTTATTGCCTTGCATATGCTACTAAAGTGCACGCTACACATAAATTTGCTTCTAGAGTTGCACGTTGTGTTTTTCTTAGGCACCCAGACGGTCAAAAAAGCTTATAAACTCTACAACCTTACCACCTATAAATTCCTCACCGGTCATGATATTGTTTTTCATTAACACATTTTTCCCTACCAATTACCCTCCACCATTCCTGCACCTCCCGTATCATTAGCTGAAGCCATAATTGCCACATTAGTCGATTATGCATGCACCACGCAAACCGCACATGGAGGTTGCCTTGCGTGTGTTGCTTTACCTGAAAAGTGCTCCAAGTTAGAGTTTGTTTTTCTCTTCTCAAAATGATATGTCTCTGCGAGCTTTTTGTAATTCAGATTGGGCTGATTGCCCAATGACTCAGAGATCAACAACGAGTTACTGTGTTTTTTAGGTTCTTCGCTTGTTTCTTGGAGAATGAAAAGACAGAAAACAATGTCACTCTCCTCAGCAGAAGCTGAATACAGAGCTATGATAGATACATGTTGTGAGTTATCTTGGTTGCGATCATTGTTGAAAGACCTACGGATATTGCATTTGAAATCAGTATTACTACATTGTAATAACAAAGTAGCTTTACACATAATAACTAATTCAGTTTTTCAGGAGAGAACCAAACATATAGAAATGGATTGTCACTTCATTCATGATAAAATACAAGGTGTTTCAATCATGACTGAATTTGTTATTTTAATAGAATAACCTGTGGATATCTTCACTAAATCATTGATAAAAGAGAGCTTCTCCATCATAATTTATAAAGCCATCCACATGCAAAGGTTAGAATATTATGATTGGAGTTTACATGGGCCGGCCATGAATGCGATGTGCTATACAAGACAACGAGTTGGGAGGTCCACCGCAAACCTTTAGCGGAGGTTTGTTTGCCCGTGAACAATTTGGATCTTGGTTTCAAACTCCTCTCTGTTTGATCCCTTCCTTCGACTAATTTCCACTGCTGCTATATTTCCTAATGGCAAAAACATGTAATGTGTAACCCAAATTTTAAGTTGTTTACTGCTATCTTACGGGACATGGAATTCGCCATAGCTTATATTCTAATGAATGATACTGGCGATCGGCTCCCTCCCGCTCCTGAGGATCTAGGCAGCGGAAAATTTTTTTCTTTTTTCCAATCTATTGGTGTAACATGGGCTTTTTAGTGCTGATTTGGCCTCCAGCAGGTCTGCTACATCATGAAACAAACCCATTTCAGCGTTTTTTCCCGTGTTATTGCACTTGTGAAGAGGCGCAAAGCTCCAAGTGAAATAGGTATTGTTTGTTCAACTATCAAACGCCAAAATCAAGTCCTCTCTTTATTAAATGAAAAGGAAAGTATTAGACGAGCATGACGAATATTCACAAGTCCACCTGCATAAGTTACATGGATCCATCATATAATAATAAATACTCGACAAAATTCACCATTTTGTGTGTGCAGGCTCATGGTAAGCTGAATTCATGCGATAATTTCAAACAGATAGATCATCGACGATGAATTGACTGGAGAATTTACTAAGATCTTACTTTTTATCGTTTGGCTTGATGTTTCTCTTTCAGGTCTTCAAAGACATGATGTTGCGACAATATTATATAAAGTTTAATTCCATCAAAATCACATGAACATGAACCCACAGGAACATTAAAATGTATCAACATAGATATTCGTTTTACAGGAAAATGGAAGAGATTGATGGTGGGAATCAAAAACACTAGCTGCAATACCTTCTGAAGTCGTCTCAATTTTCAACAAGTGATCTCATCATGGGGGGAACAGGGGGGTTGATGGTGGATCAGACCTATAACATAGTAGATAAGGGAGTAGGGTCAAAGGGGGCAGGGAAAGAGAGATCGAGAGAGACCGATGGTCAAAGAATCGAGACAACGATAGGCACTGTAATATCTGGTGTCGGGTCCCTTTCCACATTCACCTGTTTAGCAAGTGTACACAGAGAGTGACAAGGATTTCCATCTGCATTTGGAACTTGCCATGCCAAGATCAAGAAATGGGCAAATAAAACAAACAATGGTCCTGCTGGTAGTGGTGGGCCTTCCGGGACCCTTTCTCTGAGCATCCATTTCCCGTCACTGCTTTATTACCATCATGTTTACATTCATGTAGGGTTGTGAGGAGGTAAGCACGGTGGTGCTAACTCAACGACAGCTTCCGCTGATACCTCAATTATGCACTTGACACCCCTCTCCAAACACCCTTCTCAGTTTCAGCCTCGTGCACCCCAATCTCCCACTTTCCATGCTGTGTTTTATCTATTGAAATCCAAGGAGTCGTGCCCATTGAGAATGGAGATTACAGAAGAAACCAAACTTTGAAACAGAAACGAAAGATGTCTACGAATGTTTTTTCAATTACAGCTTAAATGATAAATAGGAAGTAATAATGGGTGTGAGATTTATTCTTAAACATTATAACTGTGAGGAAGGGTGAGAGTGAGAAAAAAAAAAAAAAAATCCTTTTCCTCTTTGAATTCTTTTATCTCTTCATATAAGCCATCGAATATTAATTTTTAATCCTCTTAAAAATAATAAAGATTCCTCTCTCATGATCTCATCTTTCTTTCTTTTTCACCAAACAATCTTACTTATTATTTTTATAACATTGTATCCCGCTACCATCCTATCATAGATATGCATAAGATTTGCAAGAACGTAACTGTAAAGAAGGTTGTGTTTTATCCCAACAATTATACCATCTCACAATGTCAAGCACGAAATGCTAACACAATCATTATTTAGGTAGCTTTCAGCAGGAGCTTTTTGACTTTGTGATAATAATAATAACAATAATAATAAAAGTCCTTAAGAACTTTACAGTAAGAGAAATAAAAGTTTATAAGATTCTTGGAACGCAAAACAAATTACAAAATAATAAACATAAAAATAAAAAGAATATATTAAATAAATTAAGTATAGAATGATAAATAATTAAAGTGAAAAAATAAAAAATAATATTTTTTCTAAAAAAAGTGTAAAGAAAAAAACTAAAAAAATATAACAAAAAAATAGTTAGAAATAAATCAAGTAAACAATAATAAAAATATGAAGTATTAAAAGAAAAAATATATAAAAAAATAATTATATAATTTTACCACCGTACTACTACAATAAAAAATTAACAAAATTTATAATTATATAATTTCTACATGAAAACACCATTGCCTTCCTTAATATACGTATGATGCACAAGAGTTCTTCAATGATAACCTTAACTATTCATGTTTTAGGTTATCTTCTTCATTTATCAAAGTTGCCCTTCATTTATTTTATCATAATCATCTTATGTAATATTTCCTATCCAACTCTTTCGTTTATTCTGCATACAAGTAAAATAGGTGTCCATTAAACATTCAAGTGGAAAGAAAGAAAATATTTCACAGTAGGAAGAACGAAAGTGCTGCCAGTTGATACAGTATGAAACACGCGCAAGAAGGTGAAATGGTAGAGGTGTGGAAAGAGGCGTAGCTTTCAAGTGTTCAGTGGTCACAAATAAGTCACAGAATATGCCGCCGAGAGAACGAGAGGTGTGCTGTTGTGCATGCCAGAAACGCTACAACAAACTGCACTGCCTCACAGAGAAGGAGCCCTCCCAAATTGCGTTGTCCCATCTCTTTTTTTCTTTTCCTTTTCAATCAGTGGGAGCCTGAAGAGTTAATGTGCTTGGGATCCTTGTACTTTTAGTTTTTTCACAGAATGGTTCCTTGGCAAGAACGTATGCCACTGATGCGTCCATTCTTCTCGATTTCAAACCAGAAATCACTTCTTCCTTTAAATCCCAAGCTCCCAGTCGCTACATTTGGTGGGATTTGTTTGAAACTGATTTCGTTTCTAATCTTGATGATTCGAGAGGAGAAGATCGAGTAGAAACACTCGTTAATTTTAGTAAGTTAAGGGTTCTGCTGTTTCTTTTGTTTCCAACGGAGATTGCATGGGCAAGAATTTCCTTGTAAAGTTGAAGCTAGAAGTTCTATTGTTTCATTTGGTTTACAGTGGAGACTGCAAGGGTTAGAACTTTTGATTTACAGTAAAGATGAAGCTAGAAGTTCTATTGTTTCATTTGGTTTACAGTGGAGACTGCAAGGGTTAGAACTTTTGATTTACAGTAAAGATGAAGCTAGAAGTTCTATTGTTTCATTTAATCAAACCTTATGTAGCTTAACACTTCATTAATTAGTTCTGCGAGGCTGTTAATTATTTTTACCAGTTAATCTCTTGGCCACATAATTTCAGCACGACATTCACTAAACGACAAAGCTTTCATGTTATTTCGATAAAGAAATTCTCCACGACAGAAATAATAGACATCGAACTAGATAGAAAACAGAGCCTTTTTACTGTAAGACATAGCTGTTTAATAATTGATTTTTTTAAAAAAAATAACCTTTTAGATTAGTGTAGTTTTTACAATTCAAAATGTTTTTTTAGAAAATTATTAAAATACTTTTTAAGAAATTTTAAAATTTATTTTTTATATCAATATATTAAAAAAATTATTTAAAAAAACATTTAAATTTGAAAAAAAAAAAAAGTAGATTAAATCTCACTTTGAAACACCCCTGCAAATGCCTTTTCCTGTAAAACAGCTGTTCATGGATCATAACTCACACAGTCGACCCGAAGTTAACCATATTCAGTTTTTAACTGTTCAGTGTTAGCTTTGACGTCACATTCAGAAGGCAACTGACAATATTCCCACTTTATATAGATGTATGCTATATCTTTGTCCATCATGGATCAAATTTTTTTAACGTATGAAAATATATGTCAAACATTGCTTATATTTTTTTCTATTAAAAGAAAAAATTGTCACAGCACGGGATTGATTTACTTTGAGGAGTTTGATTTGGAAGGTCAAAAACAATTAAATATTTTAGATGAAGCTTTTTTATAAATATTAAAATAAAAATATATTAAATTAATTTGGATCAATTTGGTTAACTTGTTAATATATATTATTGGTTAAGAATTTATAATAACTCATATAAAATAAATTATAAAACTTATTTTTTAAGGAATTAAAAAAATTTTAAAAAAAAATTAAATTAATCTTTTAAACTAAATTTAAATTATAAAATTAAAATAACTTAATATAAAAAATTAAAAGGAATCACGAAACTGAATTATTAATCAAATTAATGTTAATGGATAAATTTTATATAAAAAAATTAGAGTAAATTCTTCAACGATGCAACCTAAATTATAAAGATAAGATGTAATTAAGATTGGAAAAAATATAAATTAAAAAAATGATTTTAATAAATAATATTTTATAAGAAGGATTACATTCTCTTCAAGTTTTTTTATTATTATTATTATTAATGTTAATATACTGCCCTGCCTGGCAGCACGTATTGGGTTTTCAAGCACTTCCGTTATTGGTTGTCACAAGCACAATGATAAATGCTGCGTTTTTAAGAGCAATGTCAAGTCAATCGATAGTCAAATCAAGTGGGGTTCCTTCCTTGTATTAATTGAGTTGCTGGTCAAAAAAGCTCTCATGCTCACGCATCTTCTTTTGGAAACTATCTTTTGTTTGATACCTCAGGCCTGGTGTTTTTCCTTTCTAACTACCAAGGTGTTAGACAGGTTCGTCGATTAAAAGATTTATTTTTTATATGAAAAATATTTTACAAAAAATAATGCAGGGAAATACTATAATTTCCTAGTACTTTTTTTAAAAAAACCCATTTAGAAACTACAATATTTTAAGTAAATTATCAAAATAGGCTAGCATAAACCTCAATAAAAAACAAAAAAGAAAAGAAAAGAATGAATGAATGAACAACACCATGTAAGCACACCGAAGCATCAATGATAACACCCTTAGAATTATTCGAAGAAACATGACGAGACGATTTCGCAGATGTGAAAGAAGGGTATCAATGGTGGCCTACATGATTTACACGGGTCATGAATGAATAGCTCATTTACCTTTTACATTCATGGAGACACTACATAAACCAAGTCATTTTATCATTTTGATTTTAAATATTAAGATTTTTTTTTTAATGTCTGAATAAAAAGATTTGTAAGCATCTTAGCTCATTTTTTTTATTGTTTGTAAATCATTAAGGCAACAATTAATTCCAAATTCGGGAGAGAACAGAAACAGAAAGGCAGTAAATAATTAAACAAGAGGCAGCAGAAAGAACAGTGAGTTTTTAAAATTTTAAATTAATAATTTAATAGACTTCTAATTACTTAAAATTTATAACATTCAAAATAATAATTTTTAAAAAATAAATTTGATATCTTACTACTTAAACTATACCATTCAAATCATGATGGCACTCTTTACTGAACTTGAACCTGCACACCTGACAATAACTACTTGATTTGTTTTCATCTTGTGACGCAGAGAGTCTTAAAGTGAATTCCTGTATTGCTTGTGTAAGGTAACTCTCCTCTGTCACGAGCCTCGATGGCTATTTTCTGTAGCCTGTAGAGGTCATTGCAGATAAATATAGTATTTCTTCCAAGGAAATTAAAAACCGGAAAGAAAATTGAATATTCATATAGGATTTTTTTAGTTTTAAATCTTTATTACTTACAGCAATATTTATTATTTGATATAAAATGGCATGTACTTGGAATATAAGATTCTGCAGAAGATAAATACAAATAAATTTAAACTATGATTAACAGTTGTTCTGGGGACAAATAAAAATTAATGTCGGGAACTGGAGGCGGCGTAGACATAGACTTTTCATCGCTAGGGTTTTCTAAAAATAAAGATTCATTTGTTTCTGTGAGGAAAAAAACCCTAAAAATAAAGATTCATTTGTTTTTATGAGGAAAAAATTGTTTTATGTATGAACAAGAAGGGTTTATTCTAACTATCTAGGTGGTGGTCAAGTGGTAAAGTTTTGGGACTAAAGGGTTTGCTTCCTCTGTGATCTTAGATTCGAGTTCTTGGTTGCTCATATGATGGCCACTGGAGGCTTACATGGTCGTTAATTTCAGGACCCGTGGGATTAGTCGTGGTGCGTGTAAACTGGCCCGGACACCTACATTAATTTAAAAAAAAAAAAAAAAAAGGGTTTACCCCAAGCATTAATCGTCGACAAAATGATGACTTTTATAGTGCATATCCGGATCTCAGACATATAGAAAATTCTTTTTGGAATTATAGGAGGGATTATCATTTAAAGTATTATTTATTTAGAAGTGTTTTATAATAATTTTTTTAATTTTTAAAATTAATATATTAAAATAATCTAAAAACATAAATTTTCAAAAAACATGATTTCAACTATATTTCCAAACATACTCTAAATCAAATTATTAATCTTATCAAATCTATATAACTCTTGTATTACACTTCACAAATTTATCCTTACAAGAGGATATCACAGATTAATTTTAAGAGTTGATTAAAAATAAAAACACAGAAACTAGTTACAAATTTTAAAATTCTTTTAATTCAGTTAAATTTATATAATTTAATGTAAATAACTTAATTTTTTAGTATAAATAATATTTTTCTTTCTCTTAATTTTCTCTCTCTTTCTCCTTTGCACTTACAACTACCTCTTATTCTTTTAATTTTTTTTCCTTTTTTTTATTCTTCACTTTTATAAAAATTATAGTTGTTAATTTAGTGTTTGATTGATAATGTATTTTTCAATTCTAATATTTTATTTTTCGTAACTAAAAGACCATGATGAGAAAACAAATAAAAAATTCAAGAAGCCATATTGAATTTTTATTTTTATAATTAAATTACAAACTCAAAAACACTTTATTGTCTCTTCCTATTAATTTATTTTATATCATATACACTAACTGTTTAATAAAATATTTAACTTTAATTTTTTTGTTTTATTTTTATGTAAAAATTATGATAGTTTTTATGTTATCTAATATATGTCACAATTAATTTTAGCAGTTGCAGCACAACATTGTTTTTTGGATCATTAAAGAAAAAAAGTATTAATACATCAAATACATTGAATATTTATAATTTCCACAAACATTTTACTTCATTATAATATACCAAACCTCACGGGGTTAAAAAAAAAACTTGATAAATCAGTTTATATTTTATAAAAAATCATAAGTAATGTGATTATAGCCCAATTCACCTTGAAATTTGAAAGGCAGTGACAAATACACATCACACCCTCTCCCTCTTTCTCTCACCGTGGACTACGCTCGTGCTTCGTCTCTCCAAAATACTCGACAAAATAATAGGTTATAATATGATTTTAACACCTCGGGATGCTCATGGCAGCCCATGACAATCCCTGCCAATTATGCATTGCCATATTATTGGCCCATGGGCTTTGTTCCCTTTCCACTTTTGTTCAGTTGTAATCGAGATGCAAGCGTCGACAACATTACCTTGGATCTATATATATATATATCATAATATGAGCATCATGACACTTTTATTCCGATTTTGTCCCTATGAATAATTGGAAGATTAAATCGATCAATTGATATTTCATCTAATTATCATCCTTGATTCAAACTCAATTATATCTCACATGATAGGAGAAATTCATTCTAGGTAAAAATAATTTACCAAGTTATCTATAGATTGAATTATTATGATTTATATAGCATTGATTAAAATGATCATTAATTAAGCCATTTCATGCTTGGGGTAATTTGCATAAAAACATTCAAGTCAAGGCAGTTGTTTGGCTAGCATAGAGGATATGGAGATAATAGAGATAAAGTAGACAAGATATAATGAAAGATAAAATTGTATTTGATAATAATATATAAGATAATATAATTGTTTTTATATATTGTTTAGTTAATAGTGAATAATATAAAATAAAATATTTAAAAAGATATTTTATTTTCAATTAATATGTATTATAGTCAAACTTATATATTTTTAAAAAATATTATTATTTTTTTCCTAGTTTGTATTAAATATTTAAATTAATAATAATATAATAACTCTAGTTTTCAAAAAAAATTTCCTATTTTGTATTAAGTATTTAGATTAATAATAATATAATAACCCTAGTTATAAAACATGAACTGTCTTGTCTTGATGAGTTGATTCGAAACTAAAAGTCTAGATTGGTTCTCATTTAAAAATAGAGAAAGGATTGACTCAACTTAATTCAATAAAAAAACTGGATTAATCATTTCAGTTAATTTTTTTTATTAAAATAATGTTGTTTTGATCTTTAAAAAAAATTAAGGTTGACCATCCCAACCTATAACTTGTGTTGAGTTAAAAATTTATTTTAATAACTATTTTTATTCTTATATGTTTTGTTGACCATCCCAACCTATAACTTGTGTTGAGTTAAAAAATTATTTTAATAACTATTTTTATCCTTATATGCTTTGGATAATTTTGAAATTAAATTTTTTTTACAATGGATAATTTTGAAATTAAAATTTTTTTTACAATAATATTTTATGAAAAAAAATTAAAAATGTTATCTTTTAAGGCATATTCTCTTTGCACCCCCTATTTTGAAAATACAAAAATTTCCTCATAAATTATTTTATAAACAAATTTATTTTTATTTTTTTATCTCTTTAACTAAACATATTTTTGTTATACTGTTTTCATTTCCTTTATATTGTTTTTTTTTTTAAAAAAAAACATAACGAGCATACACCATCTAAAAAAGTTACATTTGAATGTAACCCAGATACGGAGATCTTCGAGCAGAGAGACATGGATTCATTATAGCTTAAAAAAAGCACTTTAATAATATTCTTCCGACACCCGAAAACGTGTAACCAAATAAAGAGGGGGTCACAGTAAACTCATGGAAGCGCCCACATCTGATGCATGCTGTCGTTATATACGACCAGGAAATACTAAAAATTATTTGTGCGATTGTGGGCTAATTTGTATCAGCTGTACATGGCAAAGGGGAACATCAGCAAAGTGATGTGATCATAGAATATTAGTCTCAGGTATGTTTTGTTTGGGAGCGTATAACTGCCTCCAACCATGATTGTACACAATATAAAGTTAAAAACGATTGACGCCTCTTCATATAAAATGGCTCGATTATTTTATTCTTCTAATTTCACCTAAAAAAGTTTGATTGTGAAAACAATTTCAATAAAAAAATTAAAAATATTTTTTATAAAATAATAAAATTAAATTCGAATAATTTGATAGGCTTAACTACACTGCAAAAAAGAATACTCTAAAACTTAAATTGTTATAATATTTGTTCAGTTAATAAAGAAGAATAAATATTATCTATATTTAAATATTTTATCAGATTTGTTATTTTTTAAATATATATTATTTTAAACATTATTTAATTTTTTTATTAGATTTGTTATTTTTTAAATATATATTATTTGAAGAGATAGAGTATAAAGAAATAAATTTTAATAAGCCTTTCTTTTACAGAGATAAAATTTTATTTGTATAGATTTTTTAAAATAAATTTTTAAAAAAAATATCTCAATATCATATATAAATATTTCATAAATTTTTAAATTATAAGATATTTAATATAAATATTGACAAAGATGTTTATGTTATATAATACGTCTATGTTATTTTTTTTATGCGTCATCAGAAAATATTTTGGTATGATATGTAGCGGAACGGAACGGAACGGGAGGCGCTAACTAGCGACAACAAAATGTAATGTGTATGCATATATATATATATATATATATATATGCAACATGCTTCTGGTGACATGGCGCGCTCTGTCGGCCAAGCCCGAAATAACTAATCTAGCTGTCTGTATTTATCAGCTCGCGACTAAATTAACCCTTGCCACCAGTTTCATGGCTGAATCTTTTGACAAAATTGAACAAAACAGTACTGGATACCAAAATAAGAGAGACCAGAATAAAGCCTCTATTTGTGGTCAGCGATGTTAAAGCGGTGGAGACAGGAAAGGTCAACCTCTAAAAAAGAAGAAGAGGTGATCTCATTTCTCATTTCTCATTACATATATATATATATATATATATGATCCGCAAGGTTATTGTCGAAGCCTATTTTCATTTAATTTGACAGTTAAATCCAGAATAAAAAATATAATTATTCAGTCAAAATTTTACGTTATTAGTTATTTATAATATATAGAATGTTATTGAATGAATGAGATGGGTAGCTGTTAGAGGACGGTAGGAAGTGAAATAACAAGTTATGGGAAATAAAACAGAAGGCAGAGAGGACAAGGAAAAATAAAAACAAAAACCTTTGAAGGGTTGTGGTGGGTCATGCGTGTTAGTGTTACGGTGTTTTTTTTTTTGTCGTCACTCCCTCTTTTTTTTTGTTTTATTAACATGGGTATTCGGATCAACTTGCGCGCACCACGACTAATCCAACAGTCCATTGAATATTCTGCAAGCCTAATGAACAGATAAGGCACCGCAGGAGTAACAAATATACCACACAAAAAAAAGCTAGTAGAAACATGAAGGGAATAACTTGTCAACTTCATTTCTACTAGAACTCGAATCTAGGCTTGAAAGAAGACATATTTTTTTTTAATATTCGTATCTCAAATGTTGCTGTTGTGTTTGTGATTCGTAACGTAGTGGAGTTATTTTTTAAAATATTTTTTTATTTATATTTTTTAATATTCGTATCTCAAATCTTGCTGTTGTGTTTGTGATTAGTGACATAGTAGAGTTATTTTTTAAAATATTTTTTATTTAAATATATATTAAAATAATTAAAAATTTTATTTTAATATTATTAAAAAATTTAAATATAAAAAATATGTAAAATAAAAAAATTTAATTTAATTTAATTTTTTTATAAAATATTTTTAAAATGTAAAAACATACCGTAATTATACAATATTCCATTGCTTGATCATTCATTGTATCTATATACATCTCCTGAATCACGATTATATGCTCATCTTTGCTCTATTAACCATATTCTTCAGCTACCTTTTTAGCTAATAGAATAGTGATTGATTTTTTTTTTAATTTAAACTATTTAGACAATAATAAATATATAGTTTAAATTAATAAAAATATAAAATATGTTATTTTTTCTTTTTTTCCCAATAGCTTTTACTATGAATTCAAAAATATTATATTATAAATTGTGATGGTGTAATCTCAATTTTATCCGTTCAAGAGGATTTTGGGTACCCTAGTTATGAGGGTAATTGCGTCATTTCCATGACATCAATGATTCATTAAAGAATTGTCAATGGTTATTACCATATTTTTATTTATTAAAAATACTGTAATTACTTACTTGCCCTCAAGCTCGAAAAAAATTAAATAGCTAGTAAATGGTGTTTCTGTCTTCGTATTTTTTCAAATATTATTAAATGATCTTTTTACCCTTGCAATAAAAAAAGAGAAAGGAAAGCTCCCAAGGGTGATTTCATCTTTTCATATGGGTTTTTTAGTTAAATGTTGGGATAACAAGGAGTATTTTGGATATGTTGCTCTGATCAAATAATTTTCTAATAAAAAAGCAAAAGGCATGCAGGATATATTTGCGTTATTTGAGTGATATGTATAGCATATTCCCGTGGCTAAATATATTGTTTTCTCATGTCATCAGAAGTGGCATCTTACCCTTTTTCTCATGGTGCCACACATGGTTATTCCTGTGGCTAATATTGTGTTTTCATGTCATCCTCTTTTCTGTTTGTTTCTTGATTTACATCCTTAGGTTTTTTATTGCTTGTTTTAGTCTTTGGTTTTTTTGGAATTTTTTTAAATATTTTTAATTTTATTATTTAATTACAATTTTGTGTGTGACAACTTTTATTAAGATGTTTGTATGATTCATTTATAATTTTTTTATTTTATACAAATTGAACCTATTTTAAAAAATAAAAAGCATTTATTTTTTAGCAATATTTTTAATACGTAGAGCCTTGCATATAATATTTTTTTCTTTGATTTTTTCAATAAATTTTATGCATATGTTGATTTTTGTTACAGATTAATTTTCATAAATAAATTCAATAGACACAGCCGGATAAAGAACTCGTATTGTGATGTTAAATATATTAGCCTACATCCATCTCTCAGTTTTTCTAGTTTTTGTGTTTTTAGTTATGATCAACAAATTTCTTTGTATTTATTTAAATTAATGATTGTTGATTTATGTAATTAGATGTTCACATGAGCTCTTTGATCTATATTTTGATTTTTTTATAAAAAAATAACCTATTTACCTAGAGTTTTTTTTAGATAAAATTTATGATTTGTGATTTAATTAGATGTTCACATGAGCTTTTTGATCTATACTTTGATTTTTTTATAAAAAAAAATAACCTATTTACCTGGAGTTTTTTTAGATAAAATTTATGATTTGTGATATTGTGAAGGTCAAATAGCTAGTTAAATATAGGGGGATAACTTTATTGTTTCATAAGTATTCATTATTCCACAATTCATCCACTTAAATTAAACTACTTATATTAATCAATCAATCATGACATTAAAACTTATATAATTGGGGATTATATCAATTAGTATATTTAACTTAATTTAAATGAATAAAATAAAGAGTTTTAAAAAATAAAAATTTCAATAAATATTGAATACTCGGACCAATAATAAATAATTCATTGATAATATTAGAATTCTTATAACTTGGAAAAATATTCTCCTTCTCCATATATAATTATTTCATAAAGAAGAAATTAAACTAGCATTTAGTTATTTTTTAAAATTTACTTTAAAATTTTAAAAATTATAATTTATATTTTAAGTTAATGTAATATTTAAATTTGCATAAAAAAATTTACCTTCATATATATCACATAACATAAACAACCTAAATGACATAATTTTTCATTCTCTTTTCTCTCTCCATGACTTCATCTCTCCCTCTCCACTAACAAAAAAAAAAGTGATTTAAATCATCTAATAAGTAGTTCAATGGTAAGAGCTTTGTACCAAGAAGTTTTCTCCCCTTGTGGTTTCAGATTTTGAGTCCTATAATTCTTAATATTAATGGTCACTAGAAGCTTACCTAATTATTATTAATTTTAGAATCCATATAGATTAGTCAAAATGCGTGTAAACTGATCTAAACACTCACAGAAATTAAAAAAAAATATTGATCTATCAAAAGCAAGTCATTTTTGGTGAACAACAAGATATTACCAGGGAAAAGAGAATATTTTTTTTTTTAACACCAATGCCTATCGAGTTTCAAGAGTAATTATGAAAAGATGAAGACCCACCAAGTTGCTAAATTTGAAAAGAGAGCTTGATTACAAAGAAAAGAAAATAATTTTGTTTTACAAACCCCAAAAAATAACTCAACAATTGTTGATTCTTCTAATTTATTAGCAAAACAGGTTAAGAAGGAGTGAAAGCTGAGGATCGATGAAGAGAAATGACAAAAACCTCCCAAATAATCTGGATTGATGATGATTAAGAGCAAAAGAAACTAAAACAAGAAACCGATGAAGTTGTGAGTCTATGAAGGAATTTATAGCTGATTTTATCGATTATTTGAAGAATTGTAATGAAAGAAGGTTGAATTAGCTTATGATTATTTGAATTCAAGAGAGAAAGAAGGAGGAAACGATGTTGTTAAAGATTATGAAACGATGAAAGTATCACGAGTTATGGGTTTTATTAATAATTAGGTATAGTTTTCATTTTCATTTTTATTAATATAGGTATTTGGATTCACTTATATATATATATATATATATATATATGTGTGAACTAATTTCACGAATTCTAAAATTAATAATCTTATAATTTTTTAATAATTCTGAGGTTTGTATAACTTAAACAATCAATTTTAATCATTATATATATAAAAATAAAAGCCGATAAGAGAAGTTATTAAGATATTTTTGGATTATAAGTGTTGAGTAATTTTGTCATATCTAACCTTGAGTGGTGGCTAGCCATTTCTTGCTGGAGGTGAAACCTGGTGGCTATCAAAACAAATGCTATTATAGTAGTTGATACTGATAGCATGGTTGTGGTTGTCTAGACTAGCCAATAGTGGGTGGTGGCGTGGTTATGGTTGTTTGGAGTGGTCAACAATGGGTGACTGTTGTTTTGTAGGTTGCATTTTTGTTGTTAGCTAGTTTTGTTTTTTATTTGATAGTAAAGTTATAATATTTAACATATTACAGCTTTTTAATCATTAACTTAAATATAGTGTTAGTTCTATAAATAATTTGATTTTTTTTTGCACGCATTATTAGGGATATAAATTATTATTAATCTATAAACTAAATGGCATAAACTATAATTTTTAAAACAATGGAATAAAAAAAAATAACAAAACTATCATACTGTTTGTGTAATTTTCATGTTGGGAGACTGACACGACTAAAAGATTGATGGAAATCAAAAAAAATATAACAAAACTATCATACTGTTTGTATAATTTTTATGTCGGGAGACCCTAAAGATAAAGGGTGTTAAGTCCGGGAGTAGGGATGAAAACCCTAGAGATAAGGGGTGTTAAGTCCGGGAGTAGGGATGAAAACTTCACTTGAATGTTCTTAAAGTTTGAAAAAACTATATCATAACATTTAATATATATATATATATATATATATATATATATATATATAGAGAGAGAGAGAGAGAGTTTAAGGATTAGTCTTTCTCCATCTTCACTCTCAAGCCATCTCTCACTCGTATCATTTCTTGTTTTTCTCTCTCTGTTTTTTTCTCTTTATTATGTTGCCTTTTCTTTTAATTTTTAATGTTAAATTGCCTCTTCTACTTTGTCATTTTCATCATCTTCTTCTATTCTACTTTTCTCCTCCATCCATCCCTTTAATTATTATTGTTTCTTCATCTTATTATTGGTGTTTTTTCTTTAATTATGAGTGATTGTTATGCATGAGTGATTTAGCTTTATTAATAATTATTTACCAATATGATACGTCAAACTCCTCTAAAAAATTCAGGCTAGTTTTTATGTGCATTTATCATTCTTGCTTATTTTTTTCTTGAATATGTTTGAGTTTATTGGATTTTAATGAGTGATGAATGGGTGCTATCTAGCGATTTTTTTAAAGGATTTTAATTTTAGTTTGATTTCATGAATAAAAGCTTAACTTGATTGATAATATATAGTATTACGAGCATGACTTAGGATTAATTTTTTATGAACTAATCAATTTCATATTTTTCCTTACTAGGTCACATACATATTGATTTCTTGATTTCTAGTATAAATTTAAAGGCATTGTGGTTTTCATATTGGGTTTCAAAGACTAAATAGTTAAATATACAATGATTTTGTAAAGACTTTGTGTAAGTCCATAAAAAATCTTTATTGGCTTAAACAAATCTCTAGCAATGAAAAATGAGAGACATAGTAGAATTTGTAGGGGTGATATAAATAAGAGTGACACTAAAAATAAACATTTTTTAGACCAAGAGTAATTGGGCCAAATTGCAAGACTTTTAATATTTAGGAACTAAATTCAAACACTCGAGTAACATAAGAGATCAAGTTACATAAGGACAAGGCAAATTTCTTATAAGCATGCATGGCAACAACTGTTTAGATTAGCTAGTTAACATCAGCATAAAACGGGAAATGGAAAGACTTTAATTGGGCATCAATTCAATTAAAACATTCTTTACCTAGGAGTTTAATCTAGCTTGGTCTTTGGCTTGATTTCGATGCACACTTTCTGTCTGTAATTTATCGTTGAAGTTTTTTATCTTTATACTTTATATTTCTTACAATTAATTTATTTATCACTTGTTCTCTACTTTCTTGTAATTTATTTATAGTTTTTCTATTTTGATTGAAGCCTTTTGATTCGCGTAGAACCCTAGCATCTAATTTCACCTTCTTTGATCTTATTCTTACTTTGAAACTTGGTTTGGAGGTAGTTGTCGTGTCCTCACAAGTTCAATCCCTTAAAAAATTAATTGGTGATGTATTAATGGATGAAACAAGTAGGTTAAACTCCTGGCCGGGAGCACGATATAAATAGAGAGGTTGTTCAAAATTTAATTTTTTTTAAAGATTTTATATATTTTTTTTAAAAAAATTATTTTAATTGGTTGTTATTAATATTTTATATATTTTTTTTAAAAAAAATTATTTTAATTGGTTGTTATTAAAAATATATTATTTTAATATATTATAATTACTAACGCATTCTTAAACACCTGATAAAGTGATGTTTATGGATTACTCTATAAATCACTTCTCATCTAGACTATATTTGGTCTCATCTACGAATTTCTTTTTCAATTATACGATCCTTGGCTGTGTCTCCATACCCTTCAAGCCCTAGGAGGCATGCCGACAAATCCTAATCACGGTTATTGGCCAATTATGTGACCAAGCTTTTCGACCACAACAACGTTGGTCAGAACAAAATATCTCCATTCCACCTAATTATCGATAAATGAAGTCTTCAACAATCCCTGGTCAATCACCAATCTTTTCAACATGGCAACATTCATCTATCTGATTCAGATTGGAAAATATTTAGATACATGGCTTCACCAGAGGTTCGAGCTAGTGCCAATTGACTCTTGCAAGAGAGAATCACTAATCTTCAAGCTCCAAATAGGAAGATTGCTGCATACATCTCTATTTGGTACAACTCCAAGACAAGCTCAAGTGGGCATCTTAATTTACTTACGTCTATTCACCTTTTTTGAAATCTTTTAGAAGTAAATAATCAAGGCCAAAAATCAACATGTCCGAGACTGGCTTAATCAGCAAAGAGATAGACCATGTCCAAGACTAGCATTGAGCTAGGAATTTTGGCTAATGGTCGAAAGTTCTTGTGTTTCAATAATCTGACATGATCGATTGAGGGAGAGGTTTGTGACCTTGAGATAAAGGAAAATTTTACACTTGGTCCTGAAAATGACAACCAGTAAAGGTAAGAGCAATTAGAATTGGATACAATTTATGCGAACAACATATATATGTATATACGTGCAAATTCCATTACATGTACGCAAAATTGGAGTGAAGAGCCTAGCCAGCTTTCAGATAGACGTATAACCTCTCTATCACCACCTAAAGTCAGCAATGGAAATGCCCGGGCTAATTCCTATCCTAATAAGGCTTACCAAAGAAAACAAAACGGAAGTAAATTCTTAAATAAACATTCCATGCAATTTCTGAGTCATGCTAGCTAACTATACTGATTGATTTAGAACATGGCCAACCTCAAGACAACAGACTAGCGATTATATATATATATATATATATATATATATATATATATATAAACCGCCCTCTTTCTTTCTTTCTTTTTGAATTTTGTAGACAGTTAAGAGAGAGGAGCCCTATGAGGAGATCCCTTTCTCCTGCTGCTCAAAGAGAAGAAATTCCCCGGAAGAAAGCCACTTTTTTTCTCCTCCTTTCCTAGGACCTCCGGTTCATTGGAGCATGACGAGCCTCTGTGTTGTGATGGGTTCTCAAAAATGGAGCTCGGGGTAATTTGACCATCATCATCAATAATTTCAGAGCCGTCCATCCTCAATCCCTCAAATTGGGAAAACGCAAAATCAGATTCATCAATCCTGTAAAGAATAGCCGAGAGATCATCCCCTTGATCCACCAAGTGATTAACCTGCATTAAGTGTACATTTCTAAATCAATGAGCATGAAGGCCAAAAGAGGAAAGGAAAAAAAAATAGAGCCCCAAAAATGGAACGTGACAGAAAAATGGAGACTTCATAAGAAAACAATTTGTAATCTGAAAGCGAAAAAATCTCTAGAATTTCAAGCAAATTTTACTTCTACTGGAGACAACTGTAACCCACAAACCTAACAGGTAAGCTAAAAACACATCCACTCGGGAAAGAGTTTGGATAACGTCACACACAACGATTCCCTTTTTGGCAATCGTACTGCAACCGAATCAATAAGGTTATGGTCTACAGAGAGTGTGTGTGTGTGCATATTTAAAAACTTCTGAAAACCCATATTAATAAAATTAAAATGACTAATCAAATAGACCTTGCACGAGAGAGAGCAGAAATGGAATGGATCTTGGAGTATCCTGTCGCAAGTGAAGCAATTGTTGGATGAGCCCTTACAGGATCTTGACTGTGGTCTCTGATTCAAGAATATCACTTTGGCACTGTTTATTGTATAGGGCTGTCGAACGAATAACAGCAGCTGATATCATTATCTCATCTTCTTTTTTATTTTCACATAAAGATCACTCGATTGTTTCGAAAATAATTACCTGAATATAAGAACAGTCAATGAGCTTCTCAAGATCCCCCAATCGAACAACATCATGGTAAACATATCTTCTCACCTGGTACATGCATGATATCCCAGTAAAGCTTCTCAGTAAAAAGATATTATGTACTAAAATGGCCATACAATTGAGCACATCATATGGAATTCTCCCTATGGAGTCAAAAATCATTAACAAGAGAGTATATGAATTATAATCAATGAAGTACAAACCAATGTCGTGAAGGCAATGGACATGTGAACTTACAGCATCTTGGGGTACAGAACTGTAATTATAGCCTGAAAGTGATGTAGACTTTTACCCCACCAACTTAAATTCTAGGTGAAAAGGTTAGGCAACCAGCCTCTCTCATCACAAGGAAAAAAACGAATGGCAAATGAGTTGAGCAGAGAATAAATTATGAACCTGAAGCTTTTATACTTGTATATATTGTACAAGAAAATGAACAGTAAAAAACACGGTCAAACTTTCGCTTTCTTGAAAGCAACAGGTGAGGAACCTTGGCAGAGGAAATGGATAGAAAAGAAATCTCCCACATAAGGGAAACAAACCGAACCAAAAGGTGGGAATCAAGGGAGACAAGATAACCCATTTATGGACACCATATACACTACAATAAAGAAGTTAAAATTTCATGATAGAATTAATCTTGAGAAAATCTTGGTAGAAAGAAAATATGTATATGTGAATCTTGGATTCTCATAGATGGACATTGAAGGAATTATATAAAAGAAAGAAGAAAAACCAGAACATATGTTCGATTTGCTCAATGTAAAGAAAGGAAATTGACCTTGAATTGTTAGCTTGTTTTTATTCTCAGACTTTAAGAGTGCTTGATTTCACAGATTTTTATATGTATTTATATAGGGACAGAGAGTAATTAGAGATGAACCACATACATGGGGATAAGAAACTATTAAATGATGAGATTTGGGAAACAGAAAGACACATGCCGATATATAATATTCAGAAGCCAAAAAAATATAAATCCATGACGTTCTTTGAAAAAGACTTCTGCATCAAAAAATCCAGAGAATTATAGAAAACTTCCTCCAAATATTTTAGCAGGCAAAGAAACATCCACAATTGTGCAGACTACAAAACTGCAAAACCAGAGTTCATGGATGAGACAGAAGAAATATGGCACCTAAACAGAATTTTAAGATTTCTTAATTAATTTCAAAGAACTATCAAGAACTCATCAAATAATTCAAGGTGACAAGTGAAGAAAACCTCTGTAAAAGGAGCAAAAAAATAAAGTTCGAAAAAGAGTTTAAAATTGAAAATTGAATGTGAATCACACGGGGTGTAATTGACTGTGAAAGGAAATTATGAACTCAAAGAAAATTCCCCTTGCACATGAAGAACTTCAGGACAAAAAGAAAAAAGGAGAGAAAAATAATGAATACCCATCACCCACCAAGGAATCAAGGATTTTTCTATCTGAAAAAGAAATCAAAGCCTTTAAAAAGATCAGATTTTGAGAAAACGGTACAGTTATTTATGGGTGTGAAGGGGCATGCATATGCACAAGGAATTCTGATAGCCAGCTATGTAGAAATGAACGGTGTACCTGGAGGAGGGGATGAGAGCGATGAGAGGGAAGGCAGTGAGGGCAGATACTAAGGCAACAGAGCAAGCAAAAGACGTTCTTCTCATTCTTTCTGCGATTCTCGTGGACCCCACAACCTCCAAAGAATGTCTCTGCCATCAATCCTTCTAGCCATGCAGGCTTACTCTTACTGCTCATCATCATCATCATTTCATCATCATCATCACCACCTCCAACTCCATTTCTGCTCCTTGATGATGTATTATTATGATTACGATTATTATAATTGTACCTTCTCTCTCTCACCATCTCTCGCTCTACTTTTTTGGAACTTGTAGTTCAATATGGACGCCGACGATCTTGATAAAAACAAAAAACAAAAACAAAACAAAAAAAACAGAGACAGTAGATGAATTTTAATTAAAATTATAAGAGCTCCCTTCAAAATCTTGGAGAAACCCTCCACATAATTCTAATACTCTATCAAATGCAAATGGCCTAGGAGTGTGTATATCTTCTCCTCTATTTAAACTCGGTAGCTTCCAGAATTATTGTCGTTTCTAGCTTGAAGAGAGATAAAAATGAAGGAATCACTAAAGTTAAAAACTTTTCGAGAGGGGATGTGTGGTACTGTACATAGGTGAGAGAGTGTGTGAGGGCGCTTCTGTGTTTCAGGGTGGGTGTTTGGCATATCAGATATTTTTTAAGGTGTATTTTTATTTAAAAATATATTTTGATAATAATTTTTTATTTTTTTAAATACATTAACATAATATTTTTTATTTTTTAAATTTTATTTTTAATATTATCATACTAAAATAATTTAAAATTTAAAAAAAATCAAACTTTTTTAAAACTCATTGATTGAGAGTTAGGGGGAGGATGCGTCCTCTTTGGCCGAGTCACTGTTTAGGATAAAAGTGGTTATAGATAATAAATAAATAAATGATTGTAAATGAAAATTACAGAGGGTAGGAGGAGAGACCAAAAGCCCAGTCACCGTGGGAAGATACTGAGGTTTAATGGCAAAGTAATTACTGAAAAGAAAGAACGAAATTACGAAAATGGGAGGATGGTGAGGTGTGTGTGATGGGGAGTGGTGTAAATTGCGGGAAGACAGCCCACCAATCCGTACCTTGTCTTCTTTTATCCCGCCTAATGCCTATGACACAGCTTTGTATTTGAGCGCTCCTACCTATAACACATGAGCACCCAACCACACCACACCACTTTTACCCAAATGACCCTCTGTGCGCGCCCGCCCTTGTTTCAGAGCTGGTGTCGCAGTGATTTAGTAATTATTTTTTAAAATATTTTTTATTTTAAAATATATTAAAATTCATTTTAAAAAATTCATTTATAACATCATATAAAAATAATAAATAAAATTTATTTAAAGTAAAACATTTCAAATTTACAAATGCCACGCTAGTTAGTAAGTCTTGCTTTAAACTTGTTACTCTCGCAATATTTTAAATTCCAAAACACATGTTTCCTACCAAAAAGTAAACATTATTATTTTTTTCATTTATTTTAGTATTACTAGTTGAAAATTAAATTCACATTTTTTTCTATTCAATTCAGTTTTAAATATTACAATGTAATAAAGATAACGCTAGTACACAAGTGGGCATAGTTATACCTAGAGTGTTTTTATTTTTGTAGTTGGGGTTTGTGTACGGACCACCAAAAAGTTAAAAAAATTAAATTGTAGTGATTGAGTTTTGTGTATAATTAGATTATATCAGATGTTAACTTTAATTATAAAAAAATTTATTATTTATTTTTATAAAAAATAAATCATTATATAATATGATAAGTTCCAAAAACAAAGACCTAAAAGGTACAGTGTTTGGAGAGTTGTATAGTGAAAATACTATAATTTGTAATAGTATTTTTTACCTTTGAATTCTTTCAACATTTATCATTTAACTTTTTTGTTTTATTTTTTCACATTGTATTTAGTAATAATTAAATTTAATAATTTATTTTGATTTATTTTTAACTGAGTTATTTCAGAGTCAAAAAATCATTTTAATATTGGGAGGATGCTCAATTTTGCACAAAAAAAATTTTGTTTATGGAAAATTACAAACTAAGAGACCAAGATTAAAAATAAAGGGAAAACATGGACGTTTTTAACCTAGTATTGTTTGCTGATCGTTTTTTGAAACTACTGCCTTGAGATTTTTTTTTTCATATTCTTTTTTATTCTTTTAGTTTGAAAAATTATATTTTTTATCCAAAACTTCAATTTGTTCACATCTAAGTCCCTTTGTTTGGGAGAGAAGAAAAAAAAACATCAAAAAAAGAAAAAAAAAAAGAGAAAGTCATTGGTTTTTCATTTTCCGAAAAAAACATGTTTTTTGTGCCAATAGATTTAACTGATGAGAGAAGTTTTATTGATATATTTTTTACCCTTCATCTTAAAAAAATGAATCAGGATTGAGAAATATTTTTAAAAAAAATTTATATTTTGGGATCAATTTTATAGTTATTTTAGATTTAGCAATTAATTTATTAACATTTTAAGGTTTTATTTAGGTGTTTTTAAGAGATGATAGGTTAAAAGATAAGCTTTCAAAACTCAAACTTTGTTTTATATATTTTTTAGGTGAACTTAAGAGATGATAGGTTAAATATGGTTGATAATGACAGTTCGTTTGCTCCATCAAGAACTCAGTTTTTTTTCAAATTAATTAATACCCTTTTCTAATATATTTTTCACTTTGTGTTAATTTTTTATATTAAAATAATAACCTCTCTCTGTTTTTAAAATTATTTACTTCACCTTTTAGAAATTTCAATTATTTTTTTATTTTTTTATTTTTATAATTTTTCAAAGAAATTATTATAATTTATCTTTAGTTTTTTCTTCTATAATTGATATAAATAAACTGTATTTGCATGGTATATTTATAAAAAACAAATCATTTATTCTTGGTAAGAAAAAATAACCTCTAAAATTATATATAAAAAAGTATAAATTTAAAGGAAATGTCAACGTTGAATACTTATATATTTATTTGTCTTCTAATTTTATGGAAAACATTCTCTTTTCATTTCAATATTTAGTTAATATTAACAACTTTTTCTAAATAATATCTTTTCAATTCTCAATTAAAAAAAATGATGATACATTAAAACACATCCATAATATTAGAACATTCTTTCACTACTTTCATATTTAATCTGAGATCCTACATGTCCTGTAGCATTAACAGCTTTTTTTTTTATATATATACATGAAATTTTTAATTTGCAATTAATATTTTTTAATGTGAAAAACCACTTTGGCAGCACTTACATATTCTTTTTCTGTGTTAATTTTTTGTTTTTATCCTATCAACAGAAAAACACTCAACTGATTAGTTATATATAGAACAACATTAATAGTGCAATTGTTAAAAGTGTATTTATTATAGTGGTCGCTAATTAATTAATTTCTTACTGAAATTTTCCATTTTAAGCAGCATGAACCCATCCACATTCAAAGTTTAAAAATATAACAAAACTAATTTTGTATGTGTTCATGTATCATTAGTTTATAATGTTGTCAAAAGTATTATATTTATATTTTTCAAAGCTTGGTAGATAGATCTTCACAAGGAAGTTATTGTGTCTATCTATTATTTAAAATGCAAAAAGTTTTAAGATTGTAGTTGATTAGTGTTTGGTGACATAAGTGATAAATATAAAAGATGTAAAAATATATTTTGCCGACGAGATAAAAATAAATATATAAAATAAATTTATTTCTAGTATAATTTTAAAATAAATTTTTATATTTTTAAAATAAAAAATACCAAGAAATATGTTTTCTATATATTTTTCATCTATATCCATTCTTCTATAGACAATAATTAAATGTTTTTTTTTAATCTTTTTTTTTATAACCTGTCTTTTCTTATGATCCCTGACAAGAGGTTAGTTTATGTATGTGCATTTCAAATATAGAATAAATAACTTAATTTAATGAAAATTGGAATAAAGATAATTTCTAGTCGCAAATTGAAAAACTAAAAAAATTTAATATAATTTTATATTAGTTGGCTTTTAAAATTAAATTTTGCAATAATATTTTACAATTTCTAGTTTCTTATGATTAACACAATACTAATAGGTATACCTAGATAAATGTAGCTACACCTATAAAACACTATTTATTATAATTGTGTTTTATGTTTTGTGTTTTTTGCTTTTTTTTTTTTCAATTTAAATCTTCAACAACTCAATCTTTATTTTATTTTTATTTAATATTTTCTCAACTTTATCCTTGTATATTAAGTTTATTTTTGGAATTATATATTTTTTTTCTACTGGGTTATATATTTATCTTATAGATTTAACTTTTTTTCCTTGATTTCTAATTTCAATACTAGATTTGTTGGAAGTCTATATATATATATATTGATTTGGAGTCCATGAATTTATCTTGATTTCATGAATCAAGTCATGAATTTAATAGGATAATCCGACTTAACTTGGATTATTTTTTTCTTTCTAATTGATTTTTTTACAATTTCATCTTTTAATATTGAGTTAGTTGAAAATTTAGCTTTGTGACTTTTTTATTTACTTTTCATGAGATTATACCAATTTTATGACTTAAGATGCAAGTCTAGCATATTGATTTGTTATTTTTTTGGGCCTTTTTTTAATCAGGTTTTGTAATTTTTTATTTGCTTTTCATGAAATTATCAAAACCCTATTTATTTTTTTGGTCATATTTTAATTATTTTTTTTCAATTTCATTCTCTAACAAATCAATCTCTTTTAATTTAGATTGTTTTCAATTTTATTTTTTAATATTAAATTATTTTATAATTGAGCTTTATATATTTTTTTAATTTTCTTACCATGAAATTATCTTGATCTCATAAATCTATTTTTTCTCTCAATTTCAAACTTCAATATTTAATATGTTGGAGATGAAGCTTTGTAATTTTTATATTTATTTTTTTATGAAGTTATGTATATCTCACAATCTAAGTTGTGAGTTTAAAATATTATCTTGAGTTGATTTAAGTTTTATATTTTTTTAATTATTTTTTTTATTTAACAATGTATTGATTATAAATTGAGTTTTATAAGTTTTTTATTTGTTTTTTAGGTGGTTATCTCTATCTTATAATCAAGGCTGTCAATTTGACAGATTAACTTAGGATAATTTAGATATTATTTTATTTTTTTAATTTTCTCTTTCAATATTAGGGTGATTAGAAATTGATTTTTATAATTGATTTTGATTTATTTTCTATAAAGTTATTATTTTTTTATAACTTGAATTGTGAATTTGATAGGTTAACCCAAATTAATTCAATATATTATAATTTTAATATTTAAAATATACATCATTTTATATTTTATACATCATTGTATTAATAAAAAATGTTATATTTTTAATTTGGGATTGAAAAAAAAACACTTCACGAATATTACGTTAAAAAAATTTGAAATGACTGACAGCTACATTGATGAACGATGTAGTTTTGACCTCAATATTAAACGAATCATGAATTTTTAAATAGTGGACATCATACTTTAAATCTATCCTCATCTTCTTCTTCTCGCTGTTTTTGTTTTTTTTTTTTGCTCTTTAAAATGTTGCAGTGTTAACCGTTGTAATTTGTGAAGAACTTTTCAATAAATAAATGTGAAAATAAATCACTCAATCATGAGGTTTAAGTATTTTTAGATTTAATTCAGATTCAGCCATCAAATCAAAACATCGACAATCCTTCTGACCCATGGCCTCCAAAAATTCTAGAACCCAAACTATCTGACAACATCAGAAAAAATGAATGGCAACTGATAGGGAGTGCTAATAAACGTTATCCCATATAAAAAATATATAAAAATACAAAATAATATAAAGTTGAGAATACATCACCCACTAAAAATATTTTGAATATAATTTAGTCTCAGCTTTTAATATAATTTAGAGTGATGTTAATAAACTGCTGGCGACGAGACAATCTTGAAATCCTAAAATGTTTTTGAGGATATCTTGGAAAAAAGAAAAGAAAAACCACAACCTTTACCATGTCTTTGCATTTGTCCTTATCTCTTTTAGAATTTTAAGCTATATAGATAATTGAAATGTTTCTATATTTTTTGTATTTTAAAAATATTTTTTTAAATTTTTATTTTTTATTTTAAATTAATAATTTGTTATATTTTCAGTTTGTTTTAATATATTAATATTAAAAATAAAAATAAAAATATTATTTTAATATATTAACGTGACAATTCAAACATGACAAAATCGGATGGTGACTAGGTCTTTTGAAGTCAAACAAATTGATATTTTCTCTTTTCCAAACGGCACTGTAGCGAGCCAAGATCAGTGGAAGAGAACATCTTGAACAGTTTTGTGATTTGAACTAAAAAAGTTTAATGATAATCATGATTCTGGGGTTTGTCTTTGCCCTTTCCTCTCCCTACTTGTTGTGTTTTACCGATTCTTTTAAACATAGGAAATCCCAAATTACAAGACGAGCTATTATTTTCTGTAAAATAGGATGTCCTTTCAGTATTTTAGGGTTTAGATAGGAGTGGTCCTTTTGTCCCTATCGTCCTTACACACAGCAACTCTCCTCGGTTTGTGAGCTTGTCATATGACATAATGTCGTGCACATGTATGATACGGTCGGCCCTCCCTTTTCTTTCCGTCCTTAATTTCGCCGGGATAGTTTTGTTTTGTTTTTCTGCCTGAGGAACTGTATATTAACGTGGGCTGCAGTTTTTATATTCGTTTAATTCATCGAACTACTAAATTTAATAAATTGAACGTATTGAATTACTCAAAACACCCAATTGCAGTCTTTCTGTCTATTAATTTTGGAAGGCGTGTCCCATTTTAATCCCCACCAAATCTCTTATTAACTGGAGTAATGAAGCTTCACCGGTGAATTAGGGTTTTACATGTCCAGGCCGCAAGGCCAGAATTCAATCAATTGAGAAGACGAGTCATATATTTTTTTTTAATTAACATGAATTTTCAGGTTATTTTATATGTATCTCAATTAACTTTAAAAATTTTAAAATTAATGATTATATAAATTTTTAATAATTTAAAAAAAATTCAAACTCATAATTATAAAAAAATAAACTCAAGATCTTATTACTATTTTTCCTTTGGAGGAGTGTCTTGACTTTACAAAGAAGAGGTCTAATTTGAACGAATTTGGTGGATGATGTGTTGTTATGAACATCCAATTAATTCGTAAATATCCTTTAATTTGAATGGATTTGATGGATGATGTGTTGTTAAGAACATCCAATTAATTCGTAAATATTCTTTAATTTGAATGGATTTGGTGGATGATGTGTTGTTATGAACATCCAATTAACTCGTAAATATTCTCTATTATTGGATAAAAATAAGTGACATGGAAAAAGAAATATAATTGAATTCTTTAAATACGATTTGGAAAATATTGCTGTAGAATTTTCATTACATTGAACCGAGGAAAACGGAGGAAGAAATACCAAATAGCACGCCGAGCATCGGGTCGCAGCAGACAGGAACAAAAGAATATGGACGCCAATTTTCTTCTTGGGCCGTGGCCCCTCCCTCTAGGGTTAATTTAAATTGATCCATTTATTTTTGTTTTTCTAAGAAAAGGATTATAAAAACTAGAGCCCAATTTTAAATTCATCTTCGTCACTGAATCAAACACAAAAATCAAAGACTATCTCAAACTCATCTTCCTCCTCCGTGATCCATATCGCTACCACCATCCTTTCCCTTCTCTTTATTGCCAACTCTATAATCTCCCTTCGCAACGCCACCGTATGGATTGCATCTGTATACTCTCCAGAAATTTGAAACGTACCAATTTAATGTTGTGGAGGTTGAATGGTTGACAAAGTTTTCAGTTCCACTGATCACACCACGCCATAAAGCTAAAAGAGAGTTGATATATATATATATATATATATATAGAACAATCTAATTTCATATTTTTTTTTTTAAAAAATTGAAACTTAAATCAAGCTAAAAATTGAGAAGCCTAATCCGTGATCGAAATCTTAGGCTGGATTAGAAGTTGGGTTGGATCATATAACTATGTTCAGAATTAAAACTTAATGGATGCTAGTGTGTTATTTCTTCCTTATTAAAAGCCCATTTAAAGCCGAAGGGCCTAAATCCCGAAATATTCAAGGCCGTCAAACAAGCTGTCAATGAAAGATCCGTTAATTATTTATTTTTTCCGATTTCCATCACCAAACCGCAAGGTGTTAGCCAACCATTATGTTAGATTTATCTATTTTAGCTATTAAATATTATATGAAAATCGTGTCTTTCCTTAAGAGTTGTCAAAAAATAAAAAAAAAGTCATAAAAGAGCTACATATTAATTTCTTGGTATTGTTTTATGATACATTTTTATATGATTAAGCTTGATTTCTTGATAATTTCTTTTCACCAAATTTTGGTATCATTTACATTTTGTAAATAAATATGTACAACATAAATGCTATTTTATATAAAAAAAAATTGGAATGAAATTGCGAGGGGTGCAAAAAAAATAAATTTCTAATTGAAATGAGAAAAAATTTATTCAAAAGATACTGAAAAAATTATATGAAGTTATTCATAGGTTAACGATCTATCGCCCTCAAAATGACTTTCTTGTATTGGGGTGTTCCAGTTTGATCGCAATCATTATATCATGTTACATAAAATATGTGAATTGGTTTTTCAATGGTCCCTCAAAGCAAATCTTAGGATAATTTATATTAATGTGTATGATTATCTAGGTAGTGTTTAATTAGTAGTCTAGGGTAAAAGAGACAGAAACAATAAAAACAAATGAAATAAGGCATAAAAAAAATATATAAAAAATATATTTGATAATAATATACAAGATAAACTAGCTCTATTCACATCCTTTATGGTTATAATGGACAAAACAAAAAAAAATATAAAAATTTTATTTTATCTTTAATATATATTGTTGTCAAACTCACATGTTTTAAAAAATAATTAGATATTATTTTTTGTAACTTTATTTTATATTGAGTGTGGAAATTAATAATATTATAATAATTTTAGTTATAAAACTAGAACTGACTTGACTGGTTGACTCAGGCTTGAACTTGTTCGAGTTTAAAAAAAATAGAAAAAGAATTGATTCGATTTGACCTATTCAAAAACCCAGGTCAATTCGAGATAAAACACAGGTTAAAAACTTGAATCGTGACATGAATCGTGTCTTGGGTAGATTCTCGAGTTGGATTTTAAAATTATATTAACAACCTTTTTTATCCATATGTTGCCTTGACTAATTTTATGCTGAACCTCTTGATTAGTACTTAAAAGTGCATTGGTCCCTCAAAGCAAATCTTAGGATAATTTATATTAATGTGTATGATTATCTAGGTAGTGTTTAATTAGTAGTCTAGGGTAAAAGAGACAGAAACAATAAAAACAAATGAAATAAGGCATAAAAAAAATATATAAAAAATATATTTGATAATAATATACAAGATAAACTAGCTCTATTCACATCCTTTATGGTTATAGTGGACAAAACAAAAAAAAATATAAAAAGTTTATTTTATCTTTAATATATATTGTTGTCAAACTCACATGTTTTAAAAAATAATTAGATATTATTTTTTGTAACTTTATTTTATATTGAGTGTGGAAATTAATAATATTATAATAATTTTAGTTATAAAACTAGAACTGACTTGACTGGTTGACTCAGGCTTGAACTTGTTCGAGTTTAAAAAAAATAGAAAAAGAATTGATTCGATTTGACCTATTCAAAAACCCAGGTCAATTCGAGATAAAACACAGGTTAAAAACTTGAATTGTGACATGAATCGTGACATGAATCGTGTCTTGGATAAATTCTCGAGTTGGATTTTAAAATTATATTAACAACCTTTTTTATCCATATGTTGCCTTGAGTAATTTTATGCTGAACCTCTCGACCCGTGACCTGGGTCATGCCCTGGTCGACCCCTAAGTTAGATTTTAAAATTATGATAATAACAGTTTTTATCCTAACATTAACTTGAGTCAATCCAGGTTAACAGTCTTGATCTGTTTCCAGGACCTTGCCCTGAGTTTACCTTCGAATTAAGTTTTTACATTATGATAATAATTATTTTTATTTTATATTGATCCGAGTCAACTCAATCTGACCATTCTAATATATGAATCGAGCCTTACCTCAAATCAACCCTTGTATCAAGTTTTAAAATTATGATAAAAATTATTTTTGCTCTTATGTTGACTCAGGTCAACAATCAACTCCACTCGTGATCCGGGCTTTGCTCCATATCAACCATTAAGTTGAGTTTTAAAATTATAATTATAATTATTTTTATTTTTATATATATACAGGGGATATTTTTGAAATTAAGAGTTTTTTACAAGGACATTTTAGAAATAAAAAATAAAAAATATTTTCTCCAGGGACATGTCTTTTATGTACCTCCTATTTTGAAAGCATAAAAATACATTCAAAAAATGTTTTAAAGATAGATTTATTTTAGTCTCTGTTTGTTTCTTCAGCTAAATAATTTTTTTTTTTACTATTTGTCTCTATCTTTTCTGTTTCAGAATAATAACCAATCACTTCCTTATATCTATAATTAATTTTTTTTCCTTAACTATAAGTTATAACTTAAGACTACACCATGTATTAATAGTTGAATAAAGCATAGAAGAACAAAATAAATAAATAAATATATAAAGAAACACAAACTAATTAAAGCTAGATTTTTTTAGGGGTATATAAATGTATTAATTGCTTTTCAAAGTGTTTTTTACTTGAAAATGTATTAAAATAATATATATATTTTAATTTTTAAAAACTTATTTTTAATATTAGCATATCAAAACGATTTAAAGACATAATAGTTGAATAAAACATAGAAGAACAAAAAACATAAATAAATATATAAAGAAACACAAACTAATTAAAACTAGATTTTTTTAGGGGGTATATAAATGTATTAATTGTTTTTCAAAGTGTTTTTTACTTGAAAATATATTAAAATAATATATATTTTTTAATTTTTAAAAATTTATTTTTAATATTAGCCTATCAAAACGATTAAAAACATAATATTTTTTTAAAAAAACATTATCAAATTTTTTAAAAACTCCAGTTGATACGCTATCCCAAACATACACATAATGGTTTGAAATTTATTAACTTAGTGATTTATTTACTCGTTTCAGTCACCAAATCATTAATTTGAATAATTGATGTAGTTTTTTTTTTTTTTTTTTAAAAAAAGAGTGTTCATAGGTTACCATGTTTTTTAAGAAAATTTGAAAGTGCATCCTTTGAAAAAATCCTTATTTTTTGTCAACTAAACTCCTAATTTGATATTCTATACATTTGAATTAATCTTATAAAGATTGTGTATGTGTATATATATACTAAAATTAAAAAACAATATATCATTGACTTATGTTATGCGGTAGGTCAGATAAAAAAATTTTATGAAAAAAAATATTCAAGCATTACTAATGTATTTTCTAATTAAAAAATAAATAAATTATAAACTCAAAACATAATGCATGTTAGACAATATATTTTTAAAATATTGATATGGTGACATATTTAATGTTATTTTTTTTTAAATATTAAGATGACGATATATTGGATCCATCCAAGTTAACTTAACAAATTTACAATATAGATCACAAGACTGTGATAACTTTATAGAAAGCAAATAAGAAAATTTATGAAGACTAATTTTTAATTAACTATATGTTGAATGATGAAATTAAAAAAACAAAAAAAACTATCTGAATCAATTTGGGTTAATCTTCCATACACGCAATTAGAGTAATGAGATCAGGATAACTCCATATAAAATAAAATAAAATATAAAATCTAATTTTCAATCAATCAAATATTAAAGTATAAAATAAAAAAATCAATTAAAAAAGAATTAGAAGTTTTTGTTCGAGATTTGTTATATTTATCTATTTAATTTATAATTATTTTTTTTATTTAGATTATACCTCTATAAGATATTTTTTCTAGTTTATTTATGACTTTTATTGTTTTTTTTTTATTTTCAAGTTTTCTAATTTGTTTTGTTTGGATTTTGAGTTTATTTAAAGATTTGTATACCTTCTAGTAAGGAAGATTAAAAAATAAATATTTAGTGATAAAATTACGTGCTAAGATTTTCTTGTAATCTTTTTTTTATTTGATATTATTATGCTTAATATCTTTCATGTGTTGTTTTCGGTTACTTCAATTAATATTAGAGCCAACAATCCAAGTTATTTGCTTGCCAAATAACAAAAAAAAAAAAGATATTACAAAAAAGATAAAGTAAAAATAGAGTTTTTGTTAACATATGAGTATTTTTTAAAAATTATCTAATTAATTAATAATAATATAGGTAACCCTATCATATTCCGATGTTTGCTTACCCTTTTTGCACACCATTTCATTTTCAAGTAAAGCTATACAAACATCCAAACAAAAGATACCGAAAACATCTTACATAAAGAGAAAGCAATTAACTTTGTTTGTTTGCAGACCTTTCAAGGCTATAATATCATATCTTTTATGTGGCAATTCCATCTATCATCAAGGCTACATCAATTCATATTAATTTTTTTTCTTATCATTTGTTTGTTTGCAGACCTTTCTTTAAGTCTTAAGTTTTTAGTTATTCCTTTATGAAGAGATTTATATAGAGTATTGCACTGAGGAATGAAATTTTTTATATAAGAATTGCAATATCTAGACTATATAATAATCAAATTACTTGTTGAATTGAATTCACATTATAAGCAAATTTGAATTCAATTGATAACTCCTTATAACTATTATGTTTGGAATAAAATATTAAATTATAAAATTAAATTATAATTTTTGGAATACCATTGGAATTGAATTAATAATCTTGACTATTTAGCCTTTAATTTAGAAATCTTTTTTGTTATAAAAATCATTTCTTTTTGTTATAAGAATTCTTATATTTATTTAAAATGACATAAAATATAGGCCTTTTAAATTAACCTATCTCATATTAATTGTTTATTAAATATTTGCTGAAAAATATCAAAAAAGATATATTTGTTAAAAAATTTTTTTTGATTAAAATTCTTTCATTGAAATGTCAAGAAAAAAAAGTTCTAGAAATATTCCAATAAAAATTCAAATATTTTACTTAAATCAGACTCAAATAAAATAAATATTAAAGCAACATAAATTACATTACAAATAAACAATTTAATGACCGACATAATCTTGATAATGTTAATAAGTAAAAAAAATACAATAATTCTTAATTCTAATAACTCAAAAGATATCACCTACAAATCATAAGGCTAGAAAAACCAAAAAAATAAAAATAAAAAAAGAAAAGGAAATATGTAGACAAAAACCAAAAAACCAAAAAAAAAAAACCAAAAGAAAAGAAAAAAAAGAAAAGATTATTAACATATTTAATAAGAAATAAAAATATCTAGATAAGGTTGGAAGGCCATAGAGAAAGAAAAGATGCTAAGCTGGAATGGATTTTTAAGAGAAAAAAAAGATAAAAGAGAGAGACAGAGCAAAAATAGAATTTGCGTTATTATGTTTGTATTTTTAAAATATTATTTTCAATGTTAATTTCAAGAAATATTATTATAAAAAATAAAAAAGTTCTCCCATATGATTTACCTTTTTATTTTTTAATAAATTAATTTTTATTTAAAATTCAAATTAATACCTAACAAATACTCAAAATAAAAATTCATTTAACCCTATAAATTAAATTAAATTTATGAGGGGTTCCTATCATAGTTATTAAATCCGGACCAGCTTAACAGGTTCACCTGAGACCCTGTCAATTAGATAGCTAGACCGGTTTGGGTAAAATAAAATATCGAGATGAACAAATACTTAACTGACTCTACAAAACCTAGTAAAGATTTTTTTTTTCAAATGTATTTTTTTTCCTAACCATAAACCTCTTATATATATATAAAAGTTTGTTATTAATTCTTTTAAAAATAAATTATATAAATACTATAATAATATTTTATTTATATATAAAAGTTCGTTATTAATCCTTTTAAAAATAAATTATATAAATATTATAATAATATTTTATTTTTTCAATGTAAAATTTAAAATCTCTTAATATATGTGTATATATTTTATGTTCATAAAAAAATTTATTTTTTTAATATAAAATTTAAATCTGTTTAACATATATATTTTATGTTTATAAAAAAAAATTATGTTATTTCAATGTTTATTTTTTTAATATAAAATTTGAATCCGTTTAACATATATATTTTATGTTTATAAAAAAAAATTATGTTATTTTAATATAGTATAAACAATTCTTTTAATTTAAATACTTCAACTTAAAAGAATATCATACTAACATGATATTTTTTCCATATAAGATAAAAAAATTCTATTTATTTTAAATCTTAATAATATGTATAATTTATATTTATATAAATTATTTTTTATTTTTTTATATTTTAAAATTAATTTAAATTGATCTTAGTTAATTTAGTAAGCTTACGTAACCCAAAACGGACCCTTCTCCACATCAATCTCTTAATCAGGTCTCATAACTACCAGAGGAACTATAGTTGGTTTGCACTTTTTAAGAAAGAGAGAACATTTCAAACGACCTTGCTCATCTCTCTCTCTCTCTCCCCCCGCCTGTCTCCAAGTATGGATTTAAAGATAGCCTTAAAAAACATCTCAACGCTGTGCTTCCTTTTGTTGTGGTCGGTGCAAGAAACAACCTGTTTCATCAAGAAACATAAGCTGATAGAATTCCAAGCAAAGCTTCAAGAAATGGTGGCCTCAAGCAGTCCCATTCCACCAACTTCCCCAGCAGTCTCACAAACTAAACAGGTAGGAAGTCATTTCCCCCTCCAATTATATGTATAACTGGACAGTACAGCACTATTTTTTGTATATTTAGATATTCTTGTGTTTTTGACACACACACACACACACGTCGATGCATTTTTATTGATGTATATATGGATGCTCATTTTTAAGAGTGGGAGAGTGTTTTATCCAATTGGCTATGGAGCGGATCCAACTGGGGTTCAAGACAGCAGAGATGCCATATTAAATGCTTTGAATGATGCCTTTCAAGTGCAAAATGGGCTTCAGTTGCTCCCTGGTGTGAATGACTTGGGTGGTGTTGTAATTGATTTGCAAGGTGGAAACTACAAGATCAGCATGCCCCTCAGATTTCCTGCTTCTGGTGGAGGCAACGTTGTGGTTAGACTAATTTGCTTTTCCTTTCTCTGAATATACACATGCCATATGCTATCAATAATACAAGGTGTTTATTTAATTCATTACAACGTACTTAAATCCTTTAGGGCATATATTTCTTTTCTCTATTCACTTTTTCATGTGCAACCGTAATTATATGTTCTTGGACTTTTACAGTGGTCGGAACGGTAGACCTTGGAAAGAAACTTGAACATATTGAGGCAACTTTTGCATCCTTGCATGTGGGTCTGTGCCACATTACGATTTTGCAGTTTTCTGCATGAGAAGCATTAAATAAGACAGCTCTTGTGCTGCATAATTTTTAATTTTATTAATCCTTCCAATATCTCATCCTCTATAAATGCTTCCAATGTAATCCGAGTGTACACTTCAACAAAAGGCACTGCTATATGCAGAGCAGTGGTTGGGTTGGGTAGAAATTTTCAATGTAGAAATAAATGAACTTAAAAAAATTGGTTACTGCCTTTTCTATTGAATCACCGAAATTTTGGTCATAATTTTCATCCATTCTAAAACACCAGACAAAAAAGATTTGCTTTTTATATATATATATATATAATTATGATCATAATTTTAATTGATGTTTTTTTAGGGGAGGGGGGATTTTAGTTTCGTTTTTGTTTAGCAATTAGTAAATAGTTTTCTCACATGGAGAATAAATATGAATTGGCTTTAAATCCCAAAAGATACTGCAGGAACCATAGCCACTCATCATCGACATTAAACCTTCCAAGGTTGCAATACTTATTGGAGCTCCTCATTGAGGTTATGGTCACTCTGCGGGCGCCTGATTATCATAGCACTTAAGAACATGTTTTAATATTCATTTATGCTTTCCACTTTCTCATCCACAAGCATTCTGAGATATGTTGGTGTGCTCAAATTGTTAGGTAAAAGGAGGAACGTTGCGAGCATCGGACATATTTCCTGGCGATCGGCATCTCATAGAAGTATGGTCACAGAATTCTCAAGTACTTGATAAAAGAAACAAGGTACATGATCCAAATGGTTTCTCTGCTGGAAAATTACAAAATGGCGCCATACTCTATGAGGACATCACCTTCCGTGACATCCTTTTCGATTCGGGATTTAGAGGAGGAGGGATTTTCGTTGTCAATTCAGCCAGAATTCGAATTAACAATTGCTTCTTTTTACACTTCACAACAGAAGGAATTTTAGTCCAAGGAGGCCATGAGACCTTCATATCTAGCTGCTTCCTAGGACAACATTCCACAGTTGGAGGGGATCCAGGTGAGAGAAATTTTTCAGGCACCGCAATTGACCTTGGGAGTAATGATAATGCAATCACAGATGTTGCTCTGTTTTCAGCAGCCATTGGCGTGTTATTAAGGGGTCAGGCTAACATTCTCACAGGGATACACTGCTATAACAAGGCATCCGGCTTTGGTGGTGTAGGAATTATGGTGAAATTAGACGCATCGCTGACTAGGATAGATAATTGTTACTTGGATTATAATTCCATAGTCATGGAAGACCCTGTTCAGGTTCATGTTACTAACGGGCTATTCTTGGGAGAGGGCAATATAGTTTTAAAAGCGATCAATGGCAAAATTTCTGGAGTAAATATTGTGAATAATATGTTCAACGCAGACCCTAAAGGTTCGACTCCTATTGTAGGATTAGATGGGACATTTACTAGTATTGATCAAGTGCTCATTGATCAGAATGATGTAGTGAGTGGCATGAAATACAAATCAACAGTGGGGAAGCTAACAGTGGCCGGAAATGCAACGAAATGGGTCTCAGATTTTTCTTCGGTTTTGTTATTTCCTAACCAGATTAATCATTTTCAGTACTCATTTTACATTCACGGAATGCCTAATGGGTTCCCCATTCATGCAATAACAAATGTTTCAAATAATGTAGTTGTCGTGGAAAGTGACAAATTGGTCAATGCTGTGGTTTCTGTGATTGTTGATCAATGTAATATGGCTGGTGAGAGTAATGTTATGTAAATTTAGTCGTTGCAATTCTCTTAAAATCATCGAAATCATTAATGAGCCTCAGTGGGTGTAAATTAAAGCCTAGAATCATGGGTTGTCTGCTACTCATGCTCTCTCTCTCTCTCTCTCTCTATATATATATATATATATATATATATATATAGACAGACGCAAGCTTTTAGACTTTTACCGTTTGCATCTTCTCTCCCTCGGTCAAAAAATGCTTACTGTATACAAATATAAAATAATAACTACTACTATTTGTTTCAAACTTTAACTTCTAGAAGTTGATGAAAAAACAATTAAAGATAACCAAGAAGCTTCTGATAAAGAAGCAGAAACACATTGCGCAGTCAGCGCATGCTTTCAACTTATACCTCGGTAACTTACAAAGGATCTCTGTTCATGTGTGGTCCTAGTGGTGCAGCATTGCTCTTTTCGTTGTAAGAAAGAAACCTAATTAAACTTAAGGATATTTACAACTAGCATTGCATAGCCTAATCCAATATTTTCCATCCCATCCGTAATAACAGCAATAATGACCATAGCAACAGCGCAAGCAAATCATCATCCAGTAACAATATGGTCATATTAGAAACGACAGATAGATGAACTCGTAGAAGGCTTATCAATACAGAGAAGCAAGTCCAATACAAATCCATTGGTTCCACAAAAAAGGCCAAGAAAATCAGCTCAACCGAACATTTTTCCTTACCCTCTTGCTCACCCATATATATAAATTTGTGCCTTGGTGCTGTAATTTCTTCAAAAACCAGCTACGTACAACAGCTGCACGTATTCTGTAATTTATCACCGAAAATTGTTGTAGATGAAAATAATGAGAGGTTTCTTGGTATTCTGCTTGTTAACCCTATTGCTCGTACAACAAACGAGTTGCTCCATCCAACAAGAAAAGCAACTAGAATTTCAAGAAAAGCTGCAAAAGTTTACCACCTCTTGTCATTCATGTCAAAAGCACAAAACTTCACGCAATAAGGTAGTGAGAGATATTTGACAAGTTCGAGGCTATTGATATAATATTTCAAAAAAAAAAAAACAATGTCAATGATTAATCCCCTAAGAATATACCAACTTCTCCTTTTAATTTTCACTAAATTGAATGATATATATATATATATATATATTTTCTGTTGATGTGTGTTTTTTTGAAGGAGAGAGTATTTTATCCAATTAATACGGGGCGGACCCAACTGGGGAGCGAGACAGCAGTGATGCCATATTGAAAGCTTTAAGCTACGCCTCTCGAGTGCAAAATGAGCTTGAGTTGTTGCCTGGCATCAATGACTTGGCTGGTGTTGTGATTGATTTGCAGGGTGGAAACTACAAAATTAGTAAACCCATTAGGTTTCCAGCTGGTGCAGGCAATATCCTGGTGAGTACTATCCCATCCTGTTCATTCATATCCATATACAGCGATATTTTACATATCGAAGTAGTACTGGCTTGTGAACTGATTAAAAAAAACACTTCCTGATCATTTTTCTCTTTAGACTAAATACATTTCTATGTTTTGAAAATGAAACATCTTTTCATAATGTTTACCTTGAAATTTCTAGTAAAAGAAAGGCTAATAATCGAGCATGTTGACTAATCCATAAGGTACACGCGGGAACTTTGCGGGCATCTGACGATTTTCCAAGTGATCGTTACCTCGTTGAACTGTGGTCACCAACTTCTACGGTAGTTCCCAAACCTTCCAATATCCATCCCGACGGAGGAGAGAAAAAAAATGTTGGTATATACTACGAGGACGTCACCTTTCGGGACATCCTGTTCGATTCAAGCTATCGCGGAGGGGGAATGTTCATCATTGATTCAGCAAGAACTCGCATACATAATTGCTTCTTTATCCACTTCACAACCGAAGGAATTCTAGTCCAAAAGGGCCACGAGACCTTCATATCAAGTTGTTTCCTAGGACAACGTGTTACAATTGGTGGTGATCCAAGAGAAAAAAACTATACCGGAACTGCCATTGATCTTGCAAGTAACGATAATGCAATCACAGATGTTGCCATTTTTTCAGCTGCTATTGGAGTATTAATAAGGGGTCAAGCAAACATTCTTACCGGGGTACACTGCTACAACAAGGCAACTGGGTTCGGTGGCGTAGGGATTTTAGTGAAACCACAAGGATCCTTGACTAGGATGGATAATTGTTACTTGGATTGGACAGCTATAGTCATGGAAGATCCCGTTCAAATTCATGTGACTAATGGTTTCTTCTTGGGAGATGCTAACGTAGTGTTAAAAGCAGCCAAGGGTAAAATGTCCGGGGTAACCATTGTGGATAATATGTTCAAATCGGATGCAAATTCTATGAATCCTATTGTTCAATTAGATGGGAATTTTGCTAGCATTGATCAAGTGGTGATCGATAACAACAATGCCGTAGGTATGACAGTGAAATCAACCGCCGGGAAGTTAACAGTGCCTGGAAATGGGACAAAATGGGTGGCAGACTTTTCATCCATATTAGTATTCCCAGATCGGATTAATCATTTCCAGTACTCTTTCAATTTTCAAGGGGTTCCAGTGGCATTCCCAGCACATGGAGTGACCAGTTTATCAAATAATGTGGTGGTTGTTGTGAGTGACAGAACTGTTAATGGAGTAGTTTCTGTTGCTGTTGATCAGTATAATAGGAAGGGGGAGTAGAGATTGAAATTGTTCTAAATATTTATAATATTCAAATGGTTTTTTTTGTGAATCCACTATATAAATGCATATACAGCTTCTTTAAGATTTGTATTTGATACTCCTTCTGCAATTTTTTTTTTTGTAACGGTTCTATTGCAAATAATTTTTTTCATAACATAAAAAGAAAATATTAAAGTGATGCTAATATTTTTTTAAAAATAAAAAAATACAAGATCTAAATTATAGACTTAACTATATTCAATAAACTTGATTAATGTAATAATATAATTTTAAAAAAACATCATAAATAATGAAAAAAAAGTTAGCAATTAACTATAAAAAATAATAAGTCAGTGCCATACCATGAAAAAGAAGAAAATACTTTTTATTAGAAAGCTACCGGTGCTCCATTATGAATATAGTAGCTTAACCATTAAAAAAAGCTTATCAAAACAATTTAAATATCATTATAAAAGGCTGCTTGATGATACGTACCAAGAGAAATTGCACCTGCAGTTAAAGCAACAATCTAAAAAGTAAACTTATGAGATGAGTATCTTATATGTATATTTAATTAATTAATTTAATATAATTGAAAAATAAAAATTCAAAAAAAAATTAACAAAAAAAAATAAATAAAAAAATTGGAGAAAACTTGAGTCAGTATCAAAATTAGAGAAATAACTTATAGAAAGCGTATTAAAAAAAACAGAGCCTAATTTTTAATAAAAAAATACTTAAGAATTATACTAAAAAAATATAAATTTAAAAAAAAAATTAACTCGAATAAATTTTTTATATCTGGATTTATCTCTCAAACTTATAATCCATAAAATCTTAAACTTAGACTCAATTAAAAAACTTAATTTTTAATAAATATAATATTAAAATATGAAATTAAAAAAATTTAAAAATTAACAAGGAAAAAGAAATAAAAATTAAAATAAGAAGAACAAATTGGTTAAAAAAATTTATGAAAGTTGAAATCATTAAAAAAAAATTAAAATTTAAAAATTATTTTAAATAAAAAAATATCAATTAATAAAATGTGGACCAAATCTAAAGAGAAAATTGAAGAGAGTGAAATTAAAAAAATAATTTAATAAAACAACTTGAATAAAATAAATAAGATTAAATGTGAAGATCTAATAAATTGACGGGATGCTTTTGAAATTTTAAGAGTAAATTTAAAAATCAAGAAAAAAAAAAAAGCACTCATCAAACTAGAGGTTTGTTTGGAAGACGTGCTGCATTGGGAAGGAGGGAAAGTCGAGCCAGGAATCCATCATGTGACCATCTTATGGTTTCTCACACACTGTCCATAGAGTACATAAACAAACTACACGTTGACATATGTGTTGCACGTGTTAGCCAGGTTTATTTTTAATAATATCTATATTAAATCAATTAGAGAGGAGCCCTTCGACTAACTTGCTCATTATATATATAAAAAAGTAATATGAAATACACCACAAATGCGCCCTGTACTTTAGTTATAAAACGTTTGCCTTTAAAGTCAAATAAGTCATTTCAATGTTTTTAATAAAATAAAAACATGATAAAGCCTTTAAAACCTGGCTCACAAAATTTTTCTTTTAAAAATAATTAAATAATTTTATTATGATAAAAAATAATTAAATTTGATATTTTCGTTTATTTTTTTTTGGCATATTAGCTTATATATTTCTTAATTTGTTTTAAAAAGTATAAATAACATCATTTTATTTTTCAATTAAAAAGAAATATGATACTTGAAAACGTATATATAATGCAAGTATTTTCTTCTTTTACATTAGAAAGTGACTTGAAATTCTACCGGGTGAGCAAAGGGACTGGTTTTTACTAGACCAAATTTATAACTCAACTGCTCTAAAATTCAAAAGGAAAAACAATAAAAATAAAAATATTCAGTTCCCAACAGCCACAAGTAATTAATTTCAGTTACTCTTTTTTTATAGAACCAAATTTCAAATAAAAAAAAGGGCATTAAGTAGCATTGAGATTAATGCCAATTTATAAACTACCATGGTAATTATGATCATTCAATGTCTTACGGTAATGACTCACAGTGCTTTGCTATTGTTCTTGCTGTTAAAAACTAGGTTTGTAACAGGTGGGGCATTAGCATTATGAACGAGTAGTAATAATTAATGCAAATAGAAAACTTAGAGCTTCGTCCTCCAACTTGCTTGTTTAATTCTCTCCTTTTCTCTCCCATGTAGATTTCTTTCGTTCTTTCCTTTTACATCTGTTCATGTTTTCTGCTTAACATGGCCAAAGAATTGTACGTTAACTTGTATATCATATTTAGGAGTTTATGTTGGCGGATCTGCCAGCGTAGAATCATTACCACATATGCCCATGACCTCGCTTGAAGTGGCGTAAATTTAAGACAATGGAACCTTTCTCAGCATGCTGTTTTATTGTCTTAATTCTTGTACAAGGTGCGACTTGTTCCATCACACGACAGATCATGACGATAAAATTCCACAAAAAGCTACAAGAAATGGAAGGCTATCAGCCTGTCAATGCCACCTTGTCATTTCCTAAGGCATCCACCACCAAAAAAGTGAGACTTTCTTTCTGTATTACATTGATCGACTTCATATACAAGAAACAAACGTATGTGAATGTGTTTGACATATTGCTTTTTAATAACGTTCGTCGGATGTCATTGAATTGTTAGAATATAGGGAGAGTATTCTATCCAATTGGGTATGGAGCAGATCCAACTGGCGCACAAGAGAGTCGTGATGCCATAATGGATGCTTTATCCGACGCTTTTCGAGTGCAAAATGGGCTAGAATTGCTGCCTGATGTCCATGACTTGGGTGGTGTTGTAATTGACTTGCAAGGTGGAAACTACAAGATCAACAAACCCATAAGGTTTCCTTCTGGTGGAGGCAACATTGTGGTTAGTACTCTTCTACACGTGACTTGATTAATTTCTCTTCAATTATTTCATCGGAACAATGTTTTTCTCTGAAGAAAAAAATATAGTTTGAATTTGAAACGGGAGGAAAGTGGAATAGAGTTATTTAGCCCTGTTTATTTCTATGTTTTAAGTGTTTTTAAAAAAAATTGAATTATTTTTTATTTTTTTATTAACTTTAAATTAATATTTTTAGTGTTTTTAAATTATTTTGATGTGTTGATTTTAAAAATAATTTTAAAAAAATAAAAAAATATTGTTGGTATTTATTTCGACACGAAAAACTATTTAAAAAGTAACGATAATTACAATTTCAAACAAGCGCTTAATCTTTTAACACGAAAAACTATTTAAAAAGTAATGATAATTACAATTTCAAACAAGCTTTTAATATTAAAGCATGAAAACTCTTTGCATTCTAATTAAGACATTGCATATGATTTGTGCAAGGTTTTTTTTTTTCCTGAAGTCTAAACTCTTCTGCCATTTGATATGCCCTTCAGAAGTATTTGTTTCCCTTCGCATAAATTATAATTAAATTTTGGATAATTCATATTAGCATATATATAAATTAAGAGTCTCTAGCCTAAGATATTGATATGAAAAATGCTCTACAATTAGGTGAAAAAAGGGACATTGCGAGCATCGGAAACCTTTCCTGGTGATAGGCATCTTATTGAACTATGGTCACCAAAGTCTAGGATGCATAACAAAAAGGTTTATTATGAAGACATCACCTTCAGGGATATTCTCTTTGATTCAAACTATAGAGGTGGAGGGATTTTCACCATGAATTCAGTCAGAACTCGCATTAATAATTGCTTCTTTATACACTTCACAACACAAGGGATTTTGGTCAAAGAAGGCCACGAGACCTTCATATCAAGCTCCTTCCTTGGACAGCATCCAACAATTGGCGGGGATAAAAATGAGAATAAATTTTCAGGCACTGCCATTGATCTTGAAAGTAATGATAATTCAATCACTGATGTTGTAGTTTTCTCAGCAGCCATTGGTGTTCTATTAAGAGGAGAGGCAAATATTCTGACAGGGGTGCATTGTTACAACAAGGCGAATGTTTTTGGTGGCATAGGAATTAAAGTAAAACCGACTGCATTTTTAACTAGGATAAACAATTGTTACTTAGATTTCACCAACATTGTCATGGAAGACCCAGTTCAAGTTCAAGTCACAAATGGGCTGTTCATTGGAGATGCCTATATAGTTTTACAGTCAATCAATGGCAAAATCTCTGGATTAAACGTTGTGGACAACATGTTTAAAGGGGAAGGCAGAAATTTGAACCCAATAGTGGAATTAGATGGCAATTTCACTAGAATTGATCAAGTGGTGATTGAACGTAACAATGTGAGGAGCATGAGCTTGAAATCAACAGTGGGGAAGCTAACCGTGGCCGGAAATGGAACGAAGTGGGTGGCAGATTTTTCGTCGGTGTTGATATTCCCTAACAAAATTACTAATTTCCAGTATTCGTTCTATGTTGAAGGTGTACCGACTGGGAGTGTAGTGCATGCAGTGACCAATGTATCGAATAACATGGTGGTCGTGGAGAGCAACAAGGTCGTCAACGCAGTTGTTTCTGTGGTGGTTGATCAGAGTAGCATGGCTGAAGAGATCATCTACTAGTAATTATTCAATTTTGCTTTCACTCAACATTGAATAAATATATCACATTTCTGCAATTAACGACGGATAAAGCCATAACTATATGTTCGTATATATTGTTTTCTTTGTACTTTATAGCACCATGTTTTATTTTTATTTTGTTGAACTTTTTTTCCCCATTTTCTACCTTCGATTAAATTATCAAATACTATTTGCATAAAAAAACAACTATGTTTCTGCACATCAGCATATCTAGTTGTATCAAATTTCTGCCTATAAAAAAAAAATGCATAACTAGACAAATTAGAATAGCTAGCTTCAAACTTTAGGGTTATTAAAGGTTCATCTAGTCATTAATTTTAAAGTTTCAGGAAATTAGTTGAAATGTTTATAAATTAAAGAAAAAATGGTAAAGCAATTTTACACCCTGGAATACTCTAGTTCAAGACTACCCTTTTCCCCTCTTGCACATGAAATAAATAAATAATACATAAAATTAGAATGAAAAACACACTATAAGGTTTAAGCCCTTTAAAAAATAAGGTATTTAATCAAGTGTTCAAATTGTTAGATTCATTTTCTATTGCAAAGGAAGATGGTAACTTAATATAAAAACCCTAACATTTGTAAAACAATTCTTTTTGGATGAATTTAGAACCCCTCAAATATTTAAGTTAATAATTTTATTGAGAAAAAAATGTAGTAAATATGCAAAAACATTAAATTTTAAGAATAAAATTGTTTGTTTTTATTTTGATATGCAAATAAGTATTGTAAGAAAATAATATATGTATGTTGAGAATTAATATTATAAACCCCTTACTTGGATAGTTTAAAAAATATTTATATATCATGAATTGTTATTTTTTTTGCTTGAATGAAGAGGATGGAAAGTCAATACATTTCAATAAACATTAATAAGAAATAAATCTTTAACATTTATTTACATAAAGCCACTAAATAGAGAGGAAAGATTTAGGGGTTTAAATCAACTTTGTTAAGCCATATTGGATATTTTAAAACCTGTATAAAAATTTTAGAGTTTGAGTAATTCAAGAAAATAAAAAATAATATGGGAAACTGATTATTTTGTGTATCTTTTAAGCTACTTAGATTAAATGACAAATGTGGATGGTTATGTGTTGGTTGAGATGAATAAACAATCACTTGTATAAAAAAGAAAAAGATAGACATGTGTTCCTGCATTAAAAAGTTAAAACTTTTTTCTAACTATTCACTTATTATATAAATTAAATTAATTTAGCTAAATATTTTATCTCTATCTTCTTTAATAAACTTTTATCTTTATCCCTAGCAATTAATTTCTTTATGGTATATTAAAAAATTCTATCGGAAATATCAGCAATTCCGTTGCTGTGTTGGCTGTTATTGTGCTTTGTTAAAGGAAGAAGAATTGAGGAGAGGAGACTAACTGTCGAGCTTTAATTTAATTTAATATTTTTAATAAATATTTTATCAGTAATTCTATCAATAATTTCACATGTTTTTTATGCTATGAAAATTTTTCATTACAATTTCTGTCGGAAAACAGCAACATAATATTTTCTATCAGTATTTGCGTTCCAGTTTTCTGATTTTATGGTAATGAATAGAAAAAAAAAATATTTAAATAGAAAAAAGAAAGTACAAACACTTAATAATAAATTAGATGAAAAGTTCTTGCACAGTTGGCATATGCGCCCACATGCCATATATCAATTTAATAGGCACATTGACATATATTTTTGACAAAATCTTACTAAAGCACTTGTTGAAAAACAAATCTGAGATTTCAGACATGCAAATAATAAAAATAAAACTAAAAATAATTAAATAAAAAAATTAGTAATTTCGCACATCAAATATATTACAATTTTGAAGTTTAATTCCAAGAGGATGAATTGGTGAATTTGATTTTGAATTGCATGCTGCTGTGGTTGTCAATTTAATTTAGTATATATTGTCTTTGAATATTTTTTAATTTTATTTTTTAAAATTTAATTTAATTTATTTTTAGATTAAATTTGGTCATTATTTTGATAATTGTTATTTTTTTATTGAAATTTTTTATTTATCAAATTTAATTATCATTATTTTAATTGTTACTTATTTTATTTGAAATAATTTATAAAATTTTAATTATTATTATTATTTTAATTTCATCATTTTTCAATTTTTTTATTTATTAGATTTTATCTCTATTATTTTGATTATTATTTATTTTATTTAAAATAATTTATAAAATAATTTTTTTTTTAATTTTATTCTCATTGAACCTTTTAATTTGTAAGATTTTTTCTTTCTTATTTTAATAAATTTTTAAAAAATAAAACATCAATAAACTATTTTTCAATTTATTTTCTATCATATAATTAAATACTAAAAAGTATTTTCCAACTTATTTTTTATGATATTACTAACTATCAAATAATAATTTACTTTCTAAAAATTTACTTTTAATAAAACACTTTTCAAGAAAAAAAACTAAGCAAATAAATTCTAATATCCTTTCTAATTCACGTTGTTGTTGAAAAAATTTCTTAGGGAAGACTAATTTCAAGAACTTGTGATGCACTTCTCTAAAGAAAGAACACAGTCACTAAAATATCTGGCAGAAGCTTGCGGGCTTCTACTCAACTCCAGTGAAGATCCTGCTGAGAATTAGTCGTCTACTTTTTCCAAAACTTCTTGTGTGATGCAACTTGATGACGGCAACCATTAGGAATCGGGGAAAATCTTTAAGATGAAGAGATGCCTTTTTCTTTCTGGGAAAGCGCATAAACAAAAAGCAAGAAAGACAGTGGATTATCAAGTAAGCATATCCCAGGCCAACACTTCACCAATCATCTTAAAACCACCATCCACTGAGGTTTGTTGTTCATGACCTCATGTTCCCTTGGTGTTTTATTTAACATCTGCTATGTGTGTTTCTCCTCTCCACCTTTTCCCTCTCTATCACCAATACTTATCTTTCATTTTCTCTCAAATTCTCATTCCCTTCTTCATGGCTCAAATTTCACCATCTCCCACACCTAGTCCCACAGTCAGCGCCCCTTCATGCCATGATCAATCCCAGGAACCAACTATGGATTTCAATGTAATGGTCATAGTTGCTGCAATGTTATGTGCCTTAGTTTGTGCCTTGGGCCTCAATTCCATGTTACAATGTGTATTTCAATGCACGCAACGTACGGTAACGGAAACAGCAGAATGGATATCTTCTCACAGACAGAACTCCGGTTTAAAGAGGAGAGAAATGTTAGGTTTGCCAATTTCAACTTATGCCCATCAAGGTTCACCATCATCAACTTCAGGTTGCGCTATTTGCCTAGCAGACTTCACCGACGGTGATAAAATAAGGGTCTTGCCTAAATGCAATCATGAGTTCCATGTTGATTGCATTGACAAGTGGCTACTCTCTCACTCTTCATGTCCTACTTGTCGGCATAGGCTCAAGTCCATTGATGAATCAGTGCCTTCTCTGGAGCAGATAGTCACTGTCTAACGAAGTAAAAAATTTGTTGACTGTTTATAAATATATATGTGTGTGTATGTGTGTGTGTGTGTGTGTGTGTGTGTGTGTGTGTGTGTGTGTGTGTGTGTGTGGTGTGTGTATGTATATTTCTCCTCTTAATTGGCTAGCCCTAGCCTGGTTTCTTGCATCTGTATTTCTTGTAGTATGTTAAACAGAATTGCAAGGAAACTCCTATTGTAAGAATTGTTTCTCCTCTCCATTTTTGTTAACTCTTTATTCGTGTTTGGAAGTGATGGCTGAATGGCCACCATTTTGAAATTTGTCATGGTTCTTTTGTTATAGCAGCAGCTGACATTGATTTTCCCTGTTGGGCTCCGAGTACACATAGGGCATATGCCGATATCATTTATTTAGGTTTACTTTTTTCTTAGCTCTGCATCTTCTGCTTCCGCTTCCTTATGTCAAAACACTCTCTTCGTTTGAGGGTGGATTATTTTTTGTTTTATTTTGGTTTAGTCTTTTTTGTTTCTCAGTCAATTTAAATTGCATTTATTCTTTCCTCTTATTCCACAACATTTCAATAGCTTCAGAGGGTTATTCACTAGTTTCAAGTATGAGCAAACAAGTTTTTGCATCAAATAAGCATATATAAACTTTCAATAGCTTCATAGCTTATCCTCATTGCTTCTAATTTTTAAGATAAGATATTTATGTTGCTTCATCTTCTTTTGAAATAAATTTGTGCAGGTAAAAGGGTACTCTGTGTTTCTTTCGTTAGTGGATGCCATTTTTCTTGGTGGGCATATTAAGTTAAATTTGAAGTTAATATTGATATTAAATTAAAATTAAATTCAAAGGAATGCATCTAAATTAAAATTGCGACAATTATAATGCATCAAAATATTTTATTTTACCTTTTAAAATTTATTCTTAAAATCAATATATCAAAGTAATTTAAAAACATTTTAAAAAATTAATTTTTTAAAAAAAAACAGCTGGACATACTAACAAATAAAAAAATATCCATCATTCCATTTCACATAAAAAAAATTATTTTAAAAAAAAAAAAAACCGGCTGGGCATAACAACAAATAAAAATATATCCATCATTCAATTTCACAATTTTTTTTTTAATTGAACGGAACTAGAAGAAGAGATTCAATTGAAGGGATTTCTTTTTATATTTTATCATGCCATCTACTTCTTTCTTCTCTCTCCTCTCTTTTCTTCTAAGCAATCTATCAAAAAGAATGGGTAGCTATTAATTCTCTCTCCCCTTTTCTTTTAATTGCATCGCTGCCCAAGCGTGTCAAATTTGAAACTCTTAAACTTAATGGAAAATGCAATCTCGAAGATGGATGGGAAAATTTGTTGCTGAAAATGGTATCATGAAAGCGACCTCCACCTTGCATGTGTGAAGGACTTGCAATTGCACGGATTTTCGACGTGATGACACAGAAGCCTGTAGGACAATATAAAGCAAGCAATAATGGCATAGGACAATAAGGACCAGATTGCTCTTCTTCTGTATGTCTGGTGGGGTGTTTTGTCGTTGCACGTCTAAGGAATCCATATCCACCACCTACTTTGCTCGCATTCAATTCCACTTGCTGATTTGAATGGAAGGATTATATGGATGTGGTGAAAATGCAAATCATTTGAGACATTGAGGTTACCTTACGTGTTCTTGCGGTTCCAACTTGCTGCTGGTACTACCTTTCTTGGCTTCAGTTGACGAACAGTGCAATTCACGTTGATGTTCTGAACTCATAGACCTTTCAAGAATGTAGAGCAGAGTCCTCTGTAAGAAAAAAATCATGGCTGAGATCAGAAGAAGAAGACTCATATTTATGAGAGGAGATTTAGACCCTGGCTTATAATTTTAACGAAACATGTTAGAACAATGGTGGGGCGATGATGGCTGCAGATCTGGTGATGATAATAAATGTGGTGAATGAGGTGGGAACGGCAATAAGCAGTGATGAGAATCTGAATGAGGTGCAGCAACAGTGGCTGTGGCAACAATTGCTGACAGCAGCCCTGTAGTCATCGGTGTCAACAGTCGGGCGTTTATAACATACAAAAAAGGATCATTTTGGTCTCAAACCCACGTTTTTCTCGGATGTAAAATCCTGTGAGAAGAAAAAGGGAATTAAAAATTGCAAAGATAATAAATTCACAACCTTATTTACTCACACAGAGGACCAACCTCAAATTTTAGACAGCATGAATTTTGAAAACAATATTCCTCCTCCCAAACAAGAATCGTCACATATTTCTACACAAACATCAAAACTGAAGTATCGGTTCCTATCAATAATAAATAACCAAAGAAGCTATTCAAATGTCCTAGTCACTGTATTCTTCTTCAGTGTCATCATCGTAGTAGTCCTGATCACTATCACCATCACCATAGTATCTATCATATATAAGCCCTATTAACTTCTGCTTCGTCAGTTTCTCTTGAATTTGCTCTCTGATAGTTGTTCCCTGATAGATATGCAAAGCAAAATGTGCCATAAGCATGCAAAAAGAAATCATCCATGCGCATACACTACCACCTACTTAGTTTGGGCCAGGAAACAAAGACTGACCATTTTATGACAGCGTTCTTCAAACATTTCAAGAAATCCAGCGACCAATCTATCAGCATTCTCAACCCACTCATTCCGATGCACACAGGCTGTTTTAGCAGCTACTTGTATCTGCCGCATGAGGGCAGAATTTATCAATCCAATTATAAAAAGCCATCTGCCACGTGGTAGTGATGCATATAATTGATTTCTGGTTCTCTTCTATTGAATGGAAAGTGGTGCACAACATTAATGGTAGCATCTCACAAGAATATTGATTAGCTAGGCCTACTCATCTTTAAGTAAAACCACCACTAGGATTTGTTAGAGAAGCAAACTTGAAGAGGGATGGGGGGCAGATGTGGGGTGAATGAGGCTCCAAAGGCCAAAGGATCAATTGGAGCAGCATTACACTAATAACTTGCATCATGTGTTTCCAAAAGGGATGCCAGCATAATGAATGGATGGTTCAGTATAACAGATTATGCTTACAAAACACTTTCAATACTGATCCTAACAGCAATATGCACGTGCTTAATAAAGTAGGTGGCTGCTATATGGTCTAATCTTAACCCAAATAACCAAACTGCTTCAACAATTAATTTGAACATCAGATCGCACCAGGATGGAAAGTGGGCAAAGATTAAAGTCAGACACTTCAAACCTAAAACATTAGTTCTAAATGATGCTATACTACAACATAACATGAGCAACCATTGCACATGGGTGAAGCAAGAAATCTTGTTTTGTTGAGAGCAATCAGTTAATTTCTAGCCCCCCTCTCCTTAATCTATTTGACTAAATTCATATGGTATTACTTGGCTGCAGAAGCAAGAATGTGGGAAGAAAATCAATGATCAAGCAACAAACGCTAAGGCTTCAAGGCTACACATCCTAATTCGCAACATGCTATCCAATATTTGCAACAGCATTCAATCATGCAACTTGTCCTGATAAATGGAGAAATTTATGTGTTTCAATATAGGATGCACATAAGAAAATTTCTGAAGCTTCACAAAATCAGTCTGTACAGAAGCACTTAAAACAATCCTTACAGCAGATAATTATTGCAAATCTAAATTAAGAGATGCTACAATGTAAAAAAAAAAATGATGAATTTCTTGGCTGGTGTCAAGTTCTACACTAGAGTGATGACTGCTAGATTTCATAATACTGTTTGCATGCCAGACCATTTTTTGGGTCTTTCTAAAATTAGTTTGTCCTATACTGCCTCCACTCTTCAGCACATGTGTGAAACAATATTTAGGGTTTAATCCTTGTTCTTCGCACAATTACATCTAATCTAAAACAAGGAAAGGGAAAACAAAATGGCATGGTGAATTCATGACAAGAAAAATAATATTATTTATCAATTTTGTACCTATCCCTCCAACAAAGAAGCACAAAGTCTCACATGCAACAAACTGTCAAAACACGTGCCATGCAAGGTCACTATTAAGTATTAGCAATTTTGCAAGACAATTTGCATACCTTTTCCCCGACTATCTCTTGCTGTTGCTTCACTTTCTCACGCAACTTTTTAAACCCCATGTTAACTCTTAGCCGCTTTTCCTAGTAAAAGAGGATGAGGAACGAAAAAGATCAATTCTCCAGCAAGAACACAATGGTCAGAACTCAGAAAAGAGAAAGCAAATAAAGTAAAGCAAACCTTCACATAGCTGACACCCAAATCTTTTCTTGTATATCCACGTGCCAAATTACGCATCACATACTCATTATAATCTTTAACTATCCTCATTATAACATCTGACGTGGAGATCCCATCAGTCCGCTTTGTTTCCTTAAATCTCCCAACAGATTTGACCTGTACAAACATTTTGTGGACATGCATTCTGTTGAAACTAGTCATACTTTGTTGTAATGGTGATGAGGCTATTACGTAATCATGATTTGACCTGCCATTTCTATGGATTTCATGCACATGAAAAGTCATCAAAACCACGGGAAACTATAGTAGAAATGAACAAAAAATTGGCAAAATGATTTGGTCATGAACATTTAAGAAAAGCCTTATAAAGTTGACTAAGGAAATTGATAGAAAAGGTACAGGTCAAGAAGCAACAATTTGAGTGAGAAAAAAGGCATCCTAACAGCAGCATTTTTATGATCACGGATAGATTTTGAAGGAGAAGAATGGCAAAATATATTTTTCCCATTTCCATTAGTGGAACGGTTTCAAATGTACAAGATGGTTAAATCAAGAGAAATTAAAAAATAAAAACAATGAACCAGTCTTTACCAAGGCAGGTAATGCCAACATTTGTAAAACAGATAGTCATATACAGCTCAGCAAACAATCAACCAAAAAGTTTAGACATATTTCCCTCTTATGTATGAGGAAATAATCACGAAGATGGTCCCTATGGCTGTGAGAAAATACAGGTAACACTGATGATATGATAGCAAAAGCTTCTAGGTATTAGTTCTTGCACATAAAAGATCAGCCATGGTGATGGAAGAGGAGATGAAAGCTATGAAGTAATGAAGTGAGCCAGATAGGAATGATGCACAGATAGAACCAGAATTTTATTCAGATCACCATTTATTGAAAGGCTTTATCAAGCCATGGTGAGACTATTCTTGTGATTAGCAAAGCTCCGCTATCACTAAACTTACAAATTCATAGACATCCTTTCCAGCCCCACTTGCATCAGCATAACTGCAATTTTTGGGCAAACAAAAAACAATTAACATATTAAAAAGCAAAAGGAACATAAACAAGAACAAAAAAAACTCAAGAGCACATGAATGCATGTATTATGGTACAAAATGCAAAATGAAAGCACTACCAAAATAACATGTCAAATGAGGGCAAACAAGAAAAATTAAAATAGCAAGGAACATAGGGAAGTTAAATGAACAATTTTATGTAACAGAATCAACAATGCACTTGTTGTAACTTAGATAAAATGGAAGGAATCAAAGAAGCAACCACTACAGATAGGGTCAGTAAATTAATTTGAAGTAGGTCTTGAACATGTGATGAACGTATGCACATGGGGATAAATTTAGTTTCCATGCAATTTCACAAATGGTTCAACTAAAAGTTAACATGTCATCTAATTCAGCAATGATTTTCTTCTTCAAATAGAAAGACCAAAACAATGCAAGCATGCAGTTTCCATGAATTTTTCTTCTTTTTTTTAATTGTTGGAAGACAAGCAGACAAGTCCATTTGGACTGATGAACCTTACGGAAGAGAGTCATGAGCCACATAGTCGATCCTATGTTTGTCGAGAAACTCTTGTGTGATAACCCATGGTGCATCAGGGATAACTTCATCAACCCACCTGCAAAATTTACAGTCAGTCAACGCCACATGCACTCTATTCCCAGTATAGAAATTTCACTTGTCCAAATTTGATATCTAGGATAAAAGTAGACAACTAGGTTTTGGCAGCAGACAAGTTCCCGGTACGAAACAAGTCAACAAATTAAAAATGTGAAAATAAAACTTGTGAAAAAATTAACCTGATCAATTAGCCCTGTTTTTCATTGATCACTATGAATCTGCTACCAGGAATACCAAACAGAGACAATGGGAAATTTTTTTCGCATGGCATACTATCTTGTGTGCAGTCTATTCAATTCAGTTTGTCGAAAATCATTGATGCCAGCAATGAGAGATTCACATCTGAAGTACGAAGGCAATCTATATCCATGAAAAGTGATATCTAGGACGCCACGAAAAGAACATAAATAGCAGTTTAAATCACTTGGGAACATTTTGTTACCCTTTTTCTTTCTTTCTTTTTTCAAACCAGAGAAATGGAGATTCAAAAATTGAAAGCATAACCTACCTGCAATGGCGAAGAGACTCGTAGCGTTCTTGATCAGTCATCACAGTTTTACCCTTGTATTTGTGAGTTACTTCATCATTGCAGCATCCAACCACCAAATACGTGTTTGGGAATCTATCAAATTAATTAATACTACTATTTGTAACCGAATTTTGAAAAAAAAAACAATAATTGAATTAAAACAGAAGACAGGGAGTGTGAGAGTGATAATAATTAAATAATTAAGATACAGTTTCTTGGCTTGCTCAAGAGAACGGGCATGGCCAAAGTGGAAGAGATCGTAGATGCCGTCTGCATATACTCGTACTGGCCTCTCCTCCTCCTCCCCCTCCTCCTTCGCTGCCTCTACTAGCCTCGAGCTCTTCTTCGCGTTATCTTCCTCCATTTATCTATTTATTTATTTTTGTTTTGTTTTATGGAGTGATTCTCTCTTCAACTAAAGAAAGAATGAAAACTTTATTTAGCGTTGCTGAGAACAGTTTTTTTTTTCCGGTTTGGTTACTTTTTTTTAATAAAAATCGAACCGAACCGAAAATGATCATAAAGAGGACACAAAAGAGAATAGGTCTTCTCCAATTATAATTTTTCCCTGAAAAACAAAAACCGGGACCCGAAGTCTAGAACACTTGAGGAAATTATCTGTTAATTTTACCATCAATTCTCCCATTGCCCTTTTTTTCATATGTAATTTGCTGATAATATAGTGTTTTTCTTTTCACGTTTCAATTCGAAAATCTTCTTCTTCTCGTGGATGCTTATTGTTTTTTCTATTTCATCCTATTCTATGAGCAACTGGGTCAAGCAAATTATAGCGATGGTAATTTCTTTTTTTATGCAATTCAGACGGGTCAATTCATCTTTTTAGTTTATTTTTTAAATCCAACTTAGCCTAGATTCTGGTCAATTAGGTTGGTCAGGTTGGTCCCAATTCTTATATCGATGATATTTTCAATTTTTTTAGATTTATAAAAATAATATTTTTTTATTTTTATTTAAAAATATTTTTTTTTATCAAACTTTAAAAATATTAGACATGCTTTTTATTTTAATGTCATGAGTAGCCCTTGTTTTTCCTTTGATGTTAATATAGGGTTTTTTTTTTTATTTAAATTCAATACTTTACTCTTACTTTTAATTTTATCATGTTAAGTTAATTAAGAATTAAATATTATAATTTTTTTTGTTATGTATTTGTAAGTTTTTTAAAATCTCAAACAGATATCTTGATATTTAATTCGTTCTTAATTTTATAGGTGTTTATTTTTTTTTATCATAGAACTAAATAAAAAAAATCATTGAATCCAATTGAGTTCATGACCTTAATCTATATTTATCTTTTAATTTTTATAATTTCATCTTTAGTTAACATTAATGTCTTGTTTTTTCATTGATTGAAAGTAAAACATTCTTCATTTATTTAATTATATGCATGCATAAAGTTTTTAAATTTACACTTATAATTTTTTTCTGTAAAACAAAAATTTATACTTATAATTTTTTTCTGTAAAACAAGTGTGTCAGAAAAACATAAATATTCAAATTTTTTTTTTGGAAAAGCAAATATCTGATCTTTGGAGGAGCGCATATAAAATAACTAGTAAGAGATTTAAAAAGATGTTGGAAAAATATTATATCAATCCATAATTAAAAAGATAATTTCAACCTTCACAAAACAATTCACATAACTGGCTATCGAGGGGTATTATAACCTTTTCATAAAGGTTTCTTATTAAAATTGATGCCTAGAGTCATTTTGTATTTTAATTTTTTTAAGAATAATTAAATGACTTAAATGCTCTTAGAAGCGGAATTTTATTTAGCTTATATTCAGGAATATTTAAGCATTTTTCACTTTTTTTTTGTTTTTGTTATTAGGGTAATTTTGTAATGTAAAAATATAGATATCATTAAAAAATTTATTGACATGTATAAGGCTATCTAATAACCAAATGTTACCTTTCATAGCAGCGTTAAAATCGTCTTAGCATCCCCTCTACAATGAAATGATGAGTGTGGCCAAAGAGCGGTTGGTTTGCTATTGACGACCTTTCCTTTCCTTTTCTTTTTTCTTTTCTTTCTCCTTCTCAAGCTTGGCACCTGCCCTTTGAAATTTTAAAATAGCCTTTCAATTTGTTATTCCTTTATATTTGGTCATTGTTCTTTTGATTAATATTATTTTTATTTCAAATAATTTATAATTTTTTTTTTAAATTTCATCCCTTGTCAATTCCTATCAAATTCAACCCTCATTTTTTTATTGTTATTTCTTTTTTTTTTGTGATTTTTTATTTTATTATTTAACATTAAGTTGATTGATAATTAAGATTCTTAATTGAGTCAAGATTTAAGATTTCACGAGTTATGAGTTTTAGAGATTAATCCAAGTTTAGAAGATTTGTCCGTATTTGCTTGATTTTTTTTAAACTCGTGTTTTTTTATTTCATCATTCAATATCTATTTAATTGAAGATTGGACTTTATTAATTTTATTTATTTTTGCTTCCTATAGGATTTTTCATTTATTTTAAGAATGACTTGGGTAATCCCATGAGTTTTTATTTTTTGTTATTAGCTTTTTTAAAATATATAGTTTTTTAAATTTAATAAATTATAAACATGAGATATTTATTTCATGATATTTTGTTAACTCATATTTTTTTTAATTTCATCATTCAATATTTATTTAATTAAAAATTAAATTTCATTAATTTTTTTTTGCTTTCTTTATCATTTTCTATTAATTTAAAATAATTTAGGTTACCTTGGTTTTTTTAATTGTTCTTTATTAAATTTAGTTTTTTGCAAAGATATTTTATTTTTTAAAATTAAAATAAATCAATTAATTAAACATAATATGAATATTATTTTGTTTGGTTTTATAAAATATTTAATGCAAAAAATATTTTGGATGCAAGCAAGGCAGTGGTGTATTAATTAAATAAAAAAAATATTTTATAAAATATTCTAGGTGCAATCATCATCTATAACAACTCCTTTCTGTTCTCTGCAGAATATATCATAATTCTTTCAGAGCATTCAAGGGTCCATGCATGAAATTCTCATGCATACTGTCAAACAATCACACAACCTGCTTTACTTGACTGATGCAAAAGACAACTACAAAACCATCACTGGTGGTGGTAAGAAGTAGAAATATTTTTTAATTGTTTATATAATAATTATTAGAAATTTATATGATAATTAATTTTATAATTTATAAAATTAATCGTGATAGGTGCAAGTTGGTCCGGACATCCACAAAACAAAAACATTTACTAAAACATCACATCATTATACCTGAGCACGGAAAATTTGATCTGAATAAATCAGCGACCAAATTCCACAATATATTACATTACTGATTGTTCTGTGCACCGTGGTCCTTGAGCCCATGACTTGTCCGATTCCAGGCAATGCAGCATTGCTTCTGTTTAGCACAGTTCTATAGACGAATATTACGCACGCCAGTGTCGATAATTTACAATGATAAAGTGATGTAATGTGGTTTGAAGCCAATCTAGCTGATCAAACCCATGCCACTTTCACCGCTATGGTGCTTGGGTACGATATGATATGTTTTCGGCCGCAGAGATAGCACTAGGCAATTCTACTTGAATGAAGTGCTCCATTTTGTCTCACTCCTTCGTTTACAAAATCTCTGGTTATTTTACGCAATGTATCAAAGAGAACTTAATCAGTACCAGCAATCTGCAACCTCATCTTGTGTGTCCTGCACCTGCTGCTTCTTTGGAGGTCCACATGTTTTCATGCATCCTCTAAACCGGTCTTTCCCAGGTTTGGCAAGATCAACAAAAATTAACCTGCCATCAAGAGTCTGATGATAAAAGGTCAAAACAACATGAGTTTTCCAACTTCAAAGTTCCTGAAAAGACAGTGTAATGTGATGGTTCCAAACCTTACGGTCCATATTTTCCAGGGCAAGGATGGCATCATCCTGAGAAGTGTATTGAATAAATGCATATGGTTTGGACCTTTTAATGGTTTCATCCTTCACAAGCTTCACTGTCATAGATTGAAAATAAAAGGTTATGTAAAAGGTTACAAGCCTTGAAGCCTGTGTTGGAATTGCAATGGGAATCTTTTAATATTATAAAACTTCAAATTTAAGCCTTTTTTTTTTTAACAATGAGGAAAGACGTATTTACCTTCAGCTATTTCACCAAAATTTGAAAATTCCTTTTGCAAAGTAGCTTCACTGATATAATGTCCTATATCTGCAAGTCAAAACTCATAACCAGTACTTCAAAGGAGATTAAAAAAAATTAAAACATCCCTATAAGATTATGAGAAGTTTGACCATCAATGAAGGTGCAAAAAAACAAGCACACTCACACACAAGAAAATTGTTTGCAATGATATTCTTATTTCTTGGCTAGACGCATAGAAATCCTTGTCCAAATAGTCCACTATCCTTATTATGAAACTCATGATACTATGCACAACTCTACAGTATAAAATGTTCTCTTATTGGCGTGTCAATTGTCTTTGTGGACCTTTGATATTCTTTCAAATACCAAAATTAAAGAAAACACACGAGTTCCACTAGAAAGAAAGAGCTTGGACTGTAGAAATAGTTTCTCTTCTCCATATTACTTCAAAAGGTGCATGGATTAATTGTATTTGGAGCAGCATTATATATTGACCAAGGAATTGAGACATGAAGAAAAGCCATCCCAGTTGATTTATACCATGACACTTAACTCTCGCCTAAGAATAGAAGTTTTGAGGCTGGACACCTTGAGACTCCCATGTGTGAGGTTAACTGAGCATTTGCAAACCTTTGCAACAAGTTAAAGATAAACAAGGGCAGAACTTGGATGAATTTCTTAAAGAGTTCTTGGTTATGATATAAGTACGGAATTAAAAAGGGACAATATTGGTAGTTTTATGAAACAAGCTATTGTAAGTTTGAAAAAGTATTCTACATGCTGCCCCTGAAGACAAATGCTAGAGGAGAGAATTGTGAGCCCAACAACAAGGTGACTACCTCAGCAGATGGCAAAGTCACCAACATTTAGATTGTCCTTCTAATTCCTATCCTTGTTTTGAATTTGAATTGCCAGAGTCAACTAAGGATGACCAATAAAAATTCAAACCCCATGTTGTGAGCATTCTAACCGCTTGATTAGACTTGCAAAAAATAGATGAAACAAATTTGAAACTGAACACTGAAGACGTAAGATTCCATTAGAATTTTTTTTTTCTTCTTTGAACAAAGTTAAAATTTTTTATGCAGATGAACACCACTTCTAGAAGTAAAACCTGATTGCCAGAAACATCTCTTCTCCCTATAGAAGCCACAATGATGGTTATAAGGAAAAGAAAAGGAGCTATTGTTGATGGTGCATCTTCGGACTCAATGTTTGACAATTAGTTTTCCAACATTTTCAGGAATAAAGGAAATGCAAATTCTAGAAAACCTTTAATAAAGATGTGCATTGGCATCAAGATTTTCTTTGTACCATCGTAATAACCAAATCTGTGCTGACTAGGACTGGGTTTCATGGATAGCATTCATCCTTACAGAACTATGACATATTGAGTCCATGATTTTGTGATCAGAAACTCAGTGCGATTTAAGCTCACTTATTTGAGCCAATAATATCTTTAACCTCAGTTAATTGCACATATTACATGAATAACATTCAAGCAATAGCCCATAGGACTACCTTAGTTCAGTCAGCCCTTAAGCATGCCAAATATGAACATGTTTCAGTCTTACGCAGGGAATGGAAGCACTTGATGCAAACCAATCTGTTTCAGAAGCAATGCTGAAAAATCATTCCAAAGTCACTGCCAAGACTCATGGTTCTTTATAATTACCCAAAACCCTCTTCTGCAACCAGTAAAGGACCTGGTCCTGAAAAAATAAGACGGTGGTTTTCACTGATACTTCGACCTTTTTTTTTCATGAATAGCATGGGCAGGTTCTATGATAATGCAAGCCCTATTATTCTCCATGATACTCATTCTTTCAAGCATAACAGACTCAAACTTGTATCTTTTACAAACTCCATTAGTTATCATTTTCATGAATAGCATGGGCAGGTTCTATGACCATGCAAGCCCTATTCTCCATGATACTCATTTTACCCAGCATAACAATCTCAAACTTATATCTTTCACAAACTCCATTAGCCATCATTTTCCTCGGGAAATTTTTTTGAAAAATTCTGGTACTTCTTTCCATCATAAGTAAAGCAAGTGCAACGAATTCCATCATTTACCTAGACAAGCACATTGGCCTGCAAAATGATTCAACTTCCTGCATTAGCAGTAAAGCTAGCACCTTGGAATATTTTATTCTTTCACCTCCACAGACCAAACATTACCAAGGCGTGGATATTCCTAGGATTATTTCCTGTAAAGATCAATGTAAGCATTCACAAGCTTCCCCTTTAAAGCTAGCAAAACAACTAAAGCTCACGCAATTGAAGCCTAAGCAACATAGGGATCAAACTACCCAACAACTTTTTGTTCAGCATGTATACTTGGATTGTATAAACTAAATGGTCCAAGCCTCAAATAACTTCAATACTATTCAGAAGTCGTCTTCCCACCGTTAATCATGCAAAAATATAGTATTTGGCCTCATCTCATCGCCTGAGCAGTTAGCACCTCTGTCTCCTTCGGGAAACCTTCTATTCTGTTTGAAAGCAAACTTGAGAAATCTAACTTTTTGCTCAAAATAACCAAACAAAGTGCCTTCATTGGACCAATCAGACCCTGGAACTATTCTCAAGATCACCTAATTGCAACTAAAATAAAGTACTGGATGATAATTTATTGATGGTGCTCAAAAGCAAAACAAAGAATTTGATTTCTTTATTCGGCTTCCGCAAGAAAAGTTTATTCAATTATCTATTTTAACATATATATTTTTTTCACGACAATAAACAAGAAACTACAAAAGAAAAGTAATCCAAAGACCCCCACAAATTAACAGTCAAAGAAGTGACTTACTTGTAACCATAATTCTGCTTGCAAGAGGAAAACTAGGGTTGGAAATTGATGCCCTGAGGTTCAAAGTCTTTGGGTTCTTGAAATTTCTTTGAGATACTGCGTTTGCCAACGAGGGTATGGGGATAGAGACGGTTGAAAGCGGTCTTGTTTGAGACATCATCAACATTACCTCCATGTCTTTTCTCTTTTCCAATTCCTTACTTGCCTTCCTTACTTGCCTCAGTCGTAATTCGAATCCCAATTAGTTGCTCTATGCTGCTGCTGCTGCTTAGAACTTCCGGTTGCCCGACTCAACGACCTAAGAGCATCTCTGAGAAACTGTGTAGAAGAGCCAAATGGTAATATAATCTTTTTTATATCTGTACTTTAAAAAAATCTTTTTAGAAAAGCTATTTGTATTTTAATATATTTAATATTAATATAACTATTTATTTATTAATAGTAATTAATTAATACAATTTCATTTAAAATATTTTTTTCATAAAAATATATTAAACAAATTTTTAATTCTTTTGACTGATATATAAGAATAGCTCTTCAACTTTTAAATGCTATTTTTGACTCTCTAATATAAATCTCTCATTTGGAGCTATAAAAATAAAGGATGAAAGCTAAAATATTGTCCTTTTTTTTTAGCTCTTCCCTTAAAAATACTCTAAAAAGAAATATATGTTATTGGTTTGCTTTATTATTACTCTTATATACTATTATTATTACTATTATTTATTATTATAATCATCATTATTAAATAAATTAAAATATATTATTTTATTGCCTTTAAGAAAAAGTTTTTGCCATTTTATCCTTGAAGTTTGCATTTCTTTCTATTAGCTCTGGTTATGTGTATTTCTTTTTAATTATATTTTTTAAAAATTATATTTATTTTTTTATTCTCTTAGTTTTTTAGAGTGTCGTTAAATATTTTGATTTTGATGTCTATAAATTTGATTAGCATGCCATTCAATCTTTTACATTAACAATCATTAAAATCTTTTCCATGTGAAATTAGCATGCCATTCAATCTTTAAACAATTTTCAACACGTCGAGCACGCATAAATATGAAATCTAAAGAGAATGAAAAAGGATGGAAAAAAGCTGTTAATTGTAAACATGGAAAAAAGATTATTAATTGTTGTCAATGTCCATTTTAGTTCATGCTCTTTGAATTTTTTTAATCAATAAAACCTTTTCCATGTGAAATTGTCATGCCATTCAATCCTAAAACAATTTTTGGTATCTACATTTAAAGAGAATGAAAAATATGCAATTTAAAGAGAATGAAAAAACCTAGAACAACAATGAAAGAATTTTTAAAAACACATACAAATATGTAATTTAATTTATAAACAATTTTCGACACCTCAGATATATGTAAAATATATAATTTAAAGAAAATGAAAAAATCTAAGATAACAATAAAGAAATCTTGATAATTAAATTGAAAAAAATTATAATAAAATAACAAAATTAAAAAAAAAAACCAAGCGAAAATGAAATTTGCATATATGAATAGTTTTATATAAGAGGAAGAACAAGGAAGCTACCATGAAATGCCATCCTCTTTTAATTTCTTAGTCAATTTTAACGCTTGCAAGTCGTATATCTATATTTTAGCATTCCATGAATTAAAAATAAAATAAAATTCGATGGAACGGTTATATTATTACAATAATTTTGCTTCATTCATGTATGCTTCCATCATTAATTTTTTAGATTCAAATCTTGGGGTTAGGGATGTGTTTTGAAAATCTTCAAGAATCGGTATAGAACACTTGAAAAACTGGAAGGGCCACATAACACTTGACCGAAATTTTGAACTTCTGCTTAAAGGATTCGAACTCGAGAACTCCCCTCAGCCGCTCAGCATATGCTTGCAAAACCCCCCTCTCCCCCCTCTCTCTCTCTCCCTGCACTTCACTAATCACTAGGGTTTTAAAACCTCTCACTCTCAGGTACTCTCCCTTCCTCTCTGGATCTACTTTACTTAATTGCAGCAAAATCTGATTGAACAATGATCATACTTCGTCTAATTAGGTGGTCTCTCCTAACATACAACTTTCTGTTCGTGAAATCCTACATAAATCTCTGCCTGAACAAATTATGTGGGGTTATTGGGGAATTGATAAATTGATAAATTGATAAATTTCATTTTTTTCTTCTGCAATAAAAGCTATTGCATGCTGTGTGACTGTTAAAGCTTTAGTATTTGCGTCTCCAGTCTTAAATTTCAGCTATTGTTCTTTGTGCTGCGGGGATTATTTATCTATTACTGTTTATAATTATGTTTTTGGTGGGGATTTCAGGCCATATAGTTTGTCAAGCAGAAGCTGAAAAAAATGGGTTCTTTGTAGATTTTTGTTTGCCAATTAAAGTGGAGAAGGTAGGAGTTTAAAACTTTCCAAATGAGCTTGATTTCAAGATTAAGGCATTGTTTACCCAATGGGTTTTCTACAAAACCCACGATCCCTCCTTTAATGCCATTGAATTTCAATGCTGTGCTATCTCGGGGTTTTGCTGAAGCTGCTAGGAAAGTCGAGGAGGAAGAGGAAGAAGAGGTGGAAATTGATCAGAGGAGGCTCCCAACTGATTATGATCCGGCTACTTTTGATCCTACAGAGCATCGGAGTCCTCCAACAGAGCGTGTTTTCAAGCTTGTTGATGAGATTGCAGGGCTTACGTTGATGGAAATTTCTGAACTGGGAACCATTATAATGAAAAGGATGAAAATGACAGAACCACCAACTATTGGCGTTTTGAAGGGTGGTGCTGCTGGATTAGCTGGAATGGCAATGAAGGCACCAGCTGCTGCTGCTGCTAAAGAAGAGAAGAAAGCTGAGAAGACTGTTTTTGAATTGAAATTGGAGTCCTTTGAAGCAGCTTCAAAGATTAAGGTAATTAAGGAGGTTAGGAGTTTTACTGATTTGGGCCTTAAGGAAGCGAAGGACTTGGTGGAGAAGACACCATCAGTGTTGAAAAAAGGAGTATCAAAGGAAGAAGGTGAGCAAATAATTGAGAAGATGAAAGCTATTGGGGCCAAAGTCGTGCTGGAATGAATAGAAGCCATGCGATTACCTTCAGGAATTTTCTAAATCCAGTTACTATTTACTTCAGAAACTTCCATTTCTCATGTTTACCGAATTTCAATTGAGGATTTGTTGGCCCTCACTCTCTTACAGAGTCCATCCACGAGCGCTTGAAGTTTGACATTTTTATATACAATGTTGGATAGGCGTGTGACTCAATAGGTTTTTTTGTTTTATTTTTTTTAATGGAGGATAATCTTAACTGTGTGGCTTCAAATGTTCTTTTATTCCATTTTCTTCCTCTACTGTTACATAATTTTGAATAAAAGAAACCTAAATTGGGCCAGAATTATTTCTTATCGATAAATGAAAATAAATCAGGCTAGAATGTTGCATGCTGTTTTTCACTATGCTTCTTTTATATGGATATCCAGTGTCCATTACCGTTTGGTGTTGTCTCTGCAAATCCTCCACCCTCCACCAAAGTGTCTTAACTTCGATAAGAAAGAGCAAGGGACTTCTAGTGACAGGAAGCAGTGTAGGATTATGATAATAATTTCCTTGTATGACGTTTGAGTAGCTCATTTCGAAGTGTAGATGGGATTTGCTGCCTGTGGAACCAATCACAGACGACGAAGCAGCCAAGATTGAAATTCGAACTCTGGAGGAGTTGGGAAAATATACTATCCTATATTGTTACCTAAGAACTTTTTCTAGTTGCTAACATGATTGCAGAGAATTCCTTGAAAGTATTTCCTTTCCACAGTAGCCGCCATTGTTTAGGTTACACATGAGGATGAGTGGAGTGTTGCATCTTACAATGATTTGGGGTTCTCATGTGTTCACGGTGATTACTGTACATGACTAGGACCATCCAGGTGATTGGAGTCGATGTTACTGAATATCACACAGCAAGATGGAATTCTTGAATGAAGCGGCTTCTGAACTTGGGATTTCTCTAACAGCTTTGATGTTACTAACATGACAGATTCATCTTTTATTTTATCACTAAAATAATTTCCATCACTTATCCCGCAATACTGAAGTTTGTTTGCGCACGTAATTGAAGATTTTAGATCTAAAATCGCTGTTACTAAAATGATTTGAGACCAACCCTCGCAGCATATCCTAAACAAGAACTCGGCATGTGTAATCTTTAATGGTAATGTTTGGGAGTATGGTAAACTATGGAGTTTATATAATAAATTGGCTTCGAAGCCCGAATCGCTCATGAAACACAAGGTCACATAAAATTTGGATGATTACATCTAAAAAGGTTATTAAGCCTGAGATTGACATGGATTCAAATACGAATAAATCATATTGATTTACCAAAAAACCCAAGAAGTTCACTAAATACATAGTTTACTTCAGCTACAATAGTTTAATAAGAAACTATTCATCAATTCATGTAGTAATAAATCATGAAGAGTTATCATAAGGAACTATAGAAGTTCACATCGAGATATCAAAGATTTCGAGAAAACATTAAATTGCAATCAAAGTAAAAGCAATAAATAAACCAAAAGAATGCAATGAAAACATGTAAATAAAGCATAAACTCGTGAAAGTAAACTGCAATAAATAAATAAATAAAGATATAAATAACTCGTAAAGTAAATTATAAAACAAATAAATTGATATTTATTTTTAATATCAATAAAAAGCAAAACAATGACTTTCAAAACACATAAAAAAATTATATTTTTTAATAATATAGTTTACATCATATTTCCAAACATTTTTATATTCCACTTTAAAATCAAAATAATATTCTAGTTTAGTCAAAGTATTTTAAAGTCATCATTCTTGTCTCTCTCTCTAATATTTACTTTTAAAAACAATATCATAGAATGAACTATTCGATGTTTTAATTAGTTTTGCAGTCAGTGGATTTTTTTTAATTTACTTAGGGGTAAGGTGATGCTTATGGTCAACGATTTTACCTTGCAAATGCTGTCTAGAAATGATATGGATACTCATTTTTGTTGCACATATGAATTTGAAGGCTAAAATAAAGGTATAACTTTTTAGGGAAAACTACACTAACCCTCCTATAATTTAATCATTTTTTTTTTTACTCTTGCCTCCTTTCTTTCAGCAGTTGTAGTTTACATTATGGAGCTTATAAGCTTATTACACTTTACATATTTATTCATGTGCGCAAAACAAAATAAAATTAAAAAATAAAATTATTTACAAATTATTATTATATTCTAATTAATAACTAAAGAGCATTTAAACTATTTGTGAGGAACTCGACGAGAACATTTAGGAGTTTAAGATTAATGTTAGGATTTAGAAAATTTGAGAATTTATATATAAGGGTAAATTCATCATTTTATTTAAATTATAATTTTTTTAAAAAACAAAGACAGTAAAAGAATTACTAAACTACAAGAGATTCCGTGCTATTTTCCCTTTTTATTAATTAGGTTTCCTCTCAATCATTATAATTTCAATCATTCTTTTAATTGCCCATCTATTCAATTTTTTTTTAATATTCTTCATTAATAAACTAAATCTCTTTTTAACAAATCTTATTTATGCCTGCATCATCATCTAAAAGAAAATTGTCATCTTCGTATCTTTTCTTTTTGCTCACTCAACTTTTCCATGTTAGAAAATGCATTTTATAGTTTTATTGTTTCCCATAACTTTTGATTCATTTTGTTTGCAACTATAAGCCATGAAGGGAAAGGAAGAAGAAGAGATATATAAATAATGAGGTCCTAAAATTTAAGATGCTTAGAAATAAAATTTATATGTTAGATAATAAGTTAATCTCTTATTTTAAGTAATCCGATCAATTCTTTTTTGCTAAGTTGTATGAGTAAAATGATATGGAAAATTCCAAGTGATTGGTAGCTAGTAATTAGTGGTTCTTGTTAAGTTAAGATGATTGATAACTAATATCTAGAAAATATTTCTTTTGATGGATCTGAAGACTCTCATATGTTTAAGTCAGAAACTTTATAAAAAGAGAGAGTGCAATAATATTTTAGAGAGATAGACTATGAAAATATGTATATTAAAAATGTTAAGAATAAAATGATTATGAACTTGAAGTTTGAATAATTCATAATGTATTTATAACTTATAAATCTTGTTGCTTTGTGGATATGAGAGGCTAAAGTATAATATTATCCTTGTGATATTTTGGGTTATATTCAATTTAAAATAATATATATTAGATCAGTATAAAATACTGAGAGACTCATGTAGGATCCTGGAAAAATTTTCAATGGAGTGTTGGACTTGGGTAAAGTGTTTGAGCCTATTAGAGGTGGAAAATAGGTTCAGGCATTGCCTGTCCTACATTATAGAGGTAAGAGATCCAATATCAATTCCTAATAAATTGGTGAAAAGAGTTTTGGCATCACTTGAAGAATATGTCAGTTTGAGATTTTTTTTAAAGAATAAGGGATATGAGATCAACCCTTAACAAATTAGTGAGAGATCCCTAAGCATTACCTATAAAATATGTCAGTTCAAGACTGCATTGGAGAATATGGGATCTAAGATCAACCCCTAATAAATTGGTGAAGTCTTTTAGGTATTATCTAGAGAATGTGCTAGTCTAAAACTACACTAGAAAATAGAAGATCTGAGATCAACCCCTAGCGAATTAGTGAGAGGTCCTTAGACATCACCTAGAGAATGTGCTATTGTAGTAGAGGGACCTTATACCTATAATTTGAAGATTGTGGGGTTATTGCTTTAGGGAGAGCAAGTCAATCCCTTCCTTGAAAAGTACCGAAAATCCTCCATTGAAAATCCATAGATAAGGAATGGATGTTGGAGATATATTATTTTTATTTAAAAAATAAACTTATAATTCTATTGAGGATTATGCAACTTAAGGTGATTTAAATGATATATATGAGGGAGGTTCTTAGAAGAAACATATCTTAGTAGTGACACCAAGATATTTTTTTATCTGTCTTAATAACTTTGAAAAGGTGATTTTATTTTGATTCAGGGGAGTTATAAATCCTTAGGATATACCAAATACCTATAAGTCTAATTCTTATGGTTCTTTCTTGATATTTCATTTATATTAGGAGAATGATTTCGCTTGGATGGTCTTTCATGCTAGTTGTCATTGTAAAAACAAAGAGGCCTATGCGATTTTTCATGACTTGTTTCATTTTGAGCAAATTTATATCTTGTAAGACATAAAATTTTCTCCATATGACATGCTCTCTTACTTCTTTTATCTAAGCCTCTAAGGCTAATAGCTCAAGCAATTATTTCATCTTGAACATCTCCTCATTAAACTTCTTCAAATATATCCGTGTAGACTCGTATTTTTATTGGGTAACAACAAATAGCTTTATGGAGATTTTATTGGAGGGTATATTGGTGCTGAAGCACCCCACTAACAAGGTGTAGAGCTTAAGTAACCTTTCAATATGGTTTGGCTCCAAATCAAGGTACAACACACGTGCAAACCTTGAAAGATTGTGGGGAGGATTTTTCACATTTAGTCATTGTTTTGGATGATCAATTCTAAGCTACCATGCTCATTTTATACATGCTCTCTTGAATTGGTAAGGTCATCACAGTTATCCGTATTTATTTTTGTGAAAATTTAGTTCTTAGACAATCGAGTGTTGAATATTCATTTATTTTATCAAAAATACAAAACCAAACTAAAAAAATAAAATCTTCTCTAACCTTGATATGTTTTTGTCTCAGCAATACAGAGGCTTAAAAGACCTTAATGATGCCTCTCTCATCAAGAGAAAACCATGAACACTAGGATTAGCTTTTTTGATAGTCAATGAGCCCATTTAACCACTTTCTCTTTTCTTCTTTCATTTTTTGGATGACTCTCTCTTTTCTCTCAAAGTTAAAAAAATAAAACTTATAACAAATAAAGTTTAATACTAAAATGTAAATCCCATGCAAAAAGAGCAATCAAAAATGAAAAACTTAAAACAATAGGGATTGAAATTGTAATTTCCCATGGAAAATTAAAAAAGGAATGCATTTTTTTGATGTGTCAATGTTGATCCTTATTGTTTTAATTTTCTAAAATTAATAAATCAAATTCTATTTTGCAAAATTGAGGAGCATAAAAAATGCCATTGCATTTTTTAAACCATGAATACAATACTGCACAGAAATAAAAAATATTTAGCCATGATAAAACCCCACAAATATAGCACCACGATGAAATAAAAAAAAATTAGGGACTGGAATGAATTTTTCTGGAGGGACCAAAAAGGATGTGGATAACGGTTCATGTTCAAAGCGGTGCTGAGTCTAGAGAACAGTGAAACCACATTCTACTACAGTCACGCTTATTTTTGCTAATCCTGTCATGGCAACACAAAAATTATAGGTCCCACGAGTTAAAAAGGGTGATTCACAGACTAACTGAACAACATCATTTTATGGTTTCAACTGAAACTGAACATAGAAGTTACCACGCAAACGAACAGGGTCTGCATCATGGGAAACTTGACGTAAGTGGTAGATGTCTGGTAGATACACATTACAGCAGGCACATGAGAATTAATTGGAAAAAGAAGAAGAGAGGATTATCATTGTTCAACAATAACTTGAATGATATACGTTAATCAAATTGTATCATTCCTGACATCACACCCAGGATGTAACAAAACCTGGAACTCTTTATCCCTCGCCAATCTACCACAACACATGCGTGGGATGGATAACCCCCTTCCAATGGGAGCCGTACAAATCAAGAATATTAGGATACAAATTTAACTAGAATGTAATCTCACAAGGTGCGTGAAATGTTCTTCCCCGGCATATGGCTTCTAGATTTTCTCCAGCGTAAGAGCAAAGTGGTGATACCTCCACACCTGCATCATATCAAGCAGGCAGACAGTTATACTTTGCAATACTTCTTCGCAGATGGAACAGTGATCTGAAAAAATGAAACTACGGCTCTTTCCCACTCTCCGCTGATCTTCGTTCTCAAGACCATAAGGCAAAACTTGCACAGGGCTGGACCCATCTTGAGCAAAATGCCATAGAGCAGAACTCAAATGTGAATCCATACAACGTGGACAACTTATACAAGTTTAAATTTTTAAAACTTCTAATGAAAAACTGTACTTTAATTCATATCCCATTAATCATTCGGAAGGGTCAGACTGACATGAAGGGAGGAGGCCTTCCTTCCTACCGGAAAACCCCTCTGTTACTGGCAAAAAAGAAACAAATTAAGAGCAACACATATGGTTGAGCATGAATAAATCTAGTCTCTATTTAAACAAAAGAAGATAATACTAAGCTAGTCGGAGCCTTTTGTTTTTGATTAATCTCAATTATCACTCGAAGAAGAAAAGATGATCTCCAGGTCTTCAATGATCTATCTAGATTTAAGTACCATCCCTTCCCCTTCTTTCCCCTGTCCTATATTCTATTCCTATTTCTATATTGAGGCATTCAATTAATTTTCACAATAATAATGTCATTAAAGCAAGCAAAGCATGAAATTACCAGTTGCATATAAAGGCACTGAATGTGTTAAGAAGCCACCCGCTGCAACCACCCAGCGAGTATGCAGTCGAAGAACAAGCAGCCGAGCACTCTCAGGAGTGTCAAAATTTGACCCATTGGCATTTTTTACAGGTGCAAATTCTTCTTCACGTGGTACCTGCACTTGTATTATAACAATTTTAAAGTAGAAAAAAGAACAAGGGTCGATGAAGCAAGAGTTGTAAACATAATCACCTCAAAAAGAGCAGTTGAAGGAGCATATGGGAATGCATCGAATATGAATTGCTCTAGTTTTAATCCCATCGTATCACCATGAATAGATGGAATTCTTTTCTCAGCTAGATGGTAACTGCATTCACAATGAAGGTGCTCAAACTGCTTAATAAGAATATATTTATTCAAAATATTTTTAATTTAAAGCAAAGTTCAGGTTGTAGCTTTCAGACCTTAGTTCTGCAGCAGCATCATTTTGTCTTACTCTAACATGAAAAATCATATATAGAATATTGATTGTATACATTGACCAAACTGGTTTAGCTAGTATATAATCCCTTAAAAACTGGAAAGGAGCTCAATTAGTCCATACTTTCTTCACTCATGGGCGTTTGTAAAACCCCTGCCTAACCCCACCATATAAGCTTAATTTTTTATATTCTTCTCAAAATTCAGTGCGTGCTAGCATCAAGTGAATTAAAGGAACCACGCTGGTAATATCTTCTTTGTTTCTCTCAAGCAATCCAAGCACAGTTGGGATTAATGTTCTACCAATTTATTTCATAAGTTCTACAGATTAAAAGGGGAAAGCAAAGGAGCTGAAGCAATATCCATATTGAACAAGAATACATGTAGAAAATATGTCAATAATGCAGAAAATATGAACTGCACATACAACTATGTTTTATGTGCAGTCCTTGTTTGCTATTTTATGTTTCCAATGTGAGCATTAAATCAACAAAATCACGCAAGAGGAAAGTGGTGTTAAAAAAAGCATGTATGTAACTACATTGCAGGAATGAATAGACATGTCACATGGAAATAGCTGAATCTTATTCAACCACACTCTATGCAAGAGAAATAGTCACTTACATGCTGTCTTTCTCAAGGCCATTTGCCACTTGGTTTAGAAAATCCAAAGAGAACATGTGCAAGCACACCTGAAAACAAAAGGTCACAATAGTGTCAGCTTCACAAAGACAACGTTCAGTGAACGCTAAACCGTGATCAATGCATTACCTTTCGAAGCACATTGCAACCCATAATGAAAACTGAAATATGATGAAATACCATTATCAAATATGTAGCATTACTTTTTGGAACCATTTTCAATGGTTCACTCCACTTCTAATAACAACCAAAGTTTCATAGAAGTCTGACAACCTGCAATTTTCCAAGTCAATATGTACACTTCTTGCCTAGAGTATCTAACTAGACACTACGAATTCTAATGCATAGGAACATCAGTTAGTGCAATTCCAGAAATCATCAATATAAGTCTCATTCAACCAAATATTGACCTGATTGAAACAGTTGAAATAAAACAAATTAAATAGAACAGAAAAATGAAGACAATAAAAGACAGAACTTGTGATCTCATATAAAACAGCAAACATTATTGAGCCCTAGAAACTCAAGCGAACTTCTGAAAATCAATGATTTGATATTTGTCATCTGGAAACCCAATATGTCTTATGTAAATCTGAGAGATTAAAATACAAGGTAAGAACAGACTATACATTACTCCAACAAAAACGAAGGCGTCCAGTTTGTTGATTGACTGCAGAAGCCAGTGACTGATCCAGCTCACTGTATTCAACCACGGTAAGAGGTCCACCTTTACCTTGCCTTACAAAAACACCAACCTTTTCTTGGGGGTATGCCTGCAATCAAATAGCTCATAGCTATTAAGCTGCACTAATTTTGAGAATTCATGTTGTACTAAAAAAACACCAAAGCCAACATTTGATTAAAAGCATGATAAGAAAATTAGCTTCTAAATTTTCTAGATCAATGCATTCAACCACTGTAAACTGCAATTCTCTCTCGATTATTTAGTAACTTTTTCGTCATAGTCGTTTACTCAACGTGTTTCGTTCTTATAACCCCTGTTGATTTGTAGAGAAGAACCCCTGTAGCAGCAGCTTATATTTTTATTAAAGATGTTCTCAACATACAGGAAGATTACATACCTTACGAACAACTTTTGCTGCAGCTGCAACACCTTTATCAATGAAATATCCCAAAAAAGCTGGATCAGCCACACGTACCTGCTTTCATTACACTAATCACTACATCTTTAATTATGAAAACTAATGGAATTTTATAGAATTGAAGGACTGAAGGAGCAGAAAGATAAATTCACCAGTGCGTTGTCAACCCCATAGCAGTCCACATACTTGATCCCTCTTGAGGCCATATCCTCTAATAATTTTGAATATTTCAGTGCTGAAGAGCAATTAAGATAAAACCAAGGCCAAGTCATAATGACAAAATAGGGAACTGAGTTGAAAAGAGGTTTCTAGCATGTTGCAGTAGATTTTGAAATAATACCTGAATATACTCCTCCATTCCCATCTGGAGCCTTAGCTACCTAATTTTAAAAAATCAAGAATTAATATCATAGTTGAAATAAAGGACAAATTTAGACCCCTCAAAAACATGGGAAGATAGAATCATTACTTTTGAGGAAAATTGAAGTCATCAAAACCTATCAATGATTCCAAAGAAAAAACCAGGGGACTATATTATCATCTATGTTAGCTCAAAAACATCTTTTGGGCTCTAATTAGCTCATTTATGAGAAGGAACCATACCCTAAATGGAGTCTCCATGACAAATCTGCCATCCTTGGAAACACAAGGTATGGTGCCTTGCTGGAAGAAGGTAACCTGCATCCAATAAGTCTCTCTTTCAAATTAAGCAAAAAAGGATAAAATATTAGATGGAGTTTATCTAGATAGTTGATGAATTGAAGCTTTCTTACCTGATCTACTTCAAGGCCGAAGTACTTGTGATTTTCCAAAAACAATCGTGTGGAATCATGAGTAAACGGGCTGGTCATTATGTACCAATGTATAGAAACTGAGCTTCCAGAACCTGCCCATGATAAATTCATATGATAAATTTTAAGGATAGCACGTCAAACAAGGCATGAAGGTTCAGAGCTTAAAGGATAAAACCTAACCTTCACTTGAAGCTTGGGCTGCTAATCTTTGGACACACAAAATTCGCTCAGCTTGAAGTTGAAAGAGTGATTTGCCAGATGGAAGCCCTATATCTGAAATGAAAATATATGGCGTGAATAGAGACAATTCTGGAAAAGTTTGACATTATTTTCATATTCAAATCAATAAAGTTCTCTGTTTCAGATGCATCTGACTAGCATATGGAATGGCATAAAATTCTTTTTTTTTTTTTTAATTGGAGAGGAGTTAATTCTAAAGTTAATCATGTACATATAAGCAAAAAAGAGGAATTTAAGGAAATTATTCTTGTTATTTTTTTATTGAAAAAATCTTATTCAAAATTAAAATAAAAAACCTTTACAAAGTTGTAGAGAAAAGGAAATTACACCAAACTTTCCAGAATCATATTTAAAATAATAGAGCTGCAGAATCATCTATTCAATCCATTCTTCACTCAATTGTTATCTTACATCCAAGTCAGCCACTGAATTATCTTCTGCTTCAATTCATATACTTAACATGTGACTACCCACATCTAAATGCATTTCATTTTCTCCATTACCACTACCGAGTGCATTTGCAGTTTTGGATGGGAGTCTGTGTCTGTGTGTGGAGTTGCAAGACAGCATCAACAAAGAAAGAAAAAAAAACCACAACTATAGAAACGGTTTTCCAGATCAAAAGAAATTGACAATTACTCACTGAAACATCCTTTTGGATCTGAACTTCCAAGCCTTGTCCCCTGGATATTTCAGTTATTAAAAAACACATCAAAAACCCTGTCAAGCTCACAATAGAAATGGGGCAAGTATTAAGCAAGTATAAAGGAGAAATGAAACAGGAGAAAAAGATCATATAACATGCAACACAAGCAAGAATGTGTCTGCAACCATCCAAGCATGAAATATATTAATCCAGAATAGTTTTTGTAATTCAACACAGTAAAGAGTTCTCAATACGAGGACAGGGATGGAAGAATCTTAGAAGCTGGTCCACAAATAAATGGCTCCAATAAATTAACAGATAAAATAATATATAATTATTGAACATCACTGTAATCGTTACATAATAATTTTATAATTCAACATATTAAATTTTGCTAGCAAGGAACTAGATGATATATGCCCAAATCCACGCATCATTCGATCTCAAGACAATTATTATCTCAACATTTTCCCATCCACATCCATTGATGCTCAAATTAATCCCAGTACATACCACTCTAACTGGTCTTAAGAAAAAAGGAAGAAAAAAGGCATCAGCCGACATATCTTATACAAATAGATTCTGATGAAAAAAAGCGTGCGGAATTGCCTCTAGCATCTTTTAGGTATGTGCTAATAATTCATCCTGAAAGAAGAAATCACAGCCCTTACTTTTCAATTATTATCTAAACATATCCATTAGCAAATGGTCAAAAGTGGGCTTCCATAGATGCAACACTTTAGAGAGAGTTTGATTTTACCTTTTAAAAATAATTTTAAAAAAATAATTTTTTTATATTCTATTTAAATTAATTTTATTTTTATATTTTTAAATTGTTTTGATAGGTTAATATCAAAAATAAATTTTTAAAAATAAAAAAAATATTATTTAATATATTTTTAAAAAATAACTGATACCGACACTTGCACCAACCGAGATAGAGATAGAGATAGAGAGAATGACAGACAAACCTAATGTCGCAATAATTATCATTCAAAAAACGGTGTTCAATAAAGTAAACAGTGATTGACCACTCACTCATCGGTTCCTACTTTAACATCATTAATTGATCACACACACACACACACAAATCCAATTATCAAATTGTCTTTGCGTGGACATCATCCCAAAAGGTACACATCATACCCTAATCATGCTTGAAAGTGTGATAAATAAATAAATAGATAGATAGATAGATAAAAAGATGCACGTATGTTTGAATGTATTGCCTCAAGCAACAAACAACAACCACTTTTCAAGTTCAAAAATATAGAATTCACCAGAAAAAAAAAAAAAAGGAGAAAAAAAACAATTAACAATTTAACACTAAGTACTAAAAGAAGAAAATTTAAAAAAGAAGAAGGCAAACAGTTGTACCTGGCCACCAGATAATAGCACAACAGCCAATTTGCCATCAGAGATTGCTTTCAATCCCATCTTCCACCATCTCTCTCTTTCTTCTATCGTTCTATCTTCTACCGTCGACACGGCATTCTCCGGAACCGGTTCAATTGCCGCCGCCGGCAGCCCTGTAAATTAATCAACAAAATGAAACAATAAATTATCTACACATTACTATTCATTAATTAATTGCAACACACGATTAGAGAGACCTTGAGATCGAAGCGAACATCGAATTATCCGATCCAACCTTGGAAGATCTAAGCTCTGCAATCAGTAATCGGATATAGCGTAAAAATCTCTTAAGGAGAAAAAGAGAGGGAAAGATCTAATAGAAGAACAGAGGTGGGAGGGTGTGAATTGACCTCGATGTCCTTGACAAGGAGTTCTCGCTCTTCAGTAGAGAGCTCGTCCCAGAGGGCAAAAGCGTCTTCCTGGCCATAATCTTTAAGCCTCTCGAGCAACGCTTGTGGAGGTAGTGGTGGAGGTGATCCGTTGTTGGTTTCAACGGGTTCCCTCATTTCAATACGAAGATGCTGTCGGTTTCGGTTTGTTTATTGAAGGCTTATTTATATAGAGAGGAGGGAGGGGGTGAGCGAGCGTGCGAGCGGAACAGTAGCCATCAAGTTTGTTAGTTTGTACGTCTCATTCCCTTCCACTGTGAGTAACTACCTTTTCCATCACATTAAATTACGGAACTAACCCTGTGCGGCAGTTTCCACTTTCAACTTTCAACTTTCAAATTAATAATTAATTAGTTATAACTCTAAAAGGCTTGTTTTTTTTTGGGAAAGAAAAACAGGATTTTAGATTAAAAAAGTATAAGCTCTGATTTTTCAGTTATTATCGTGGCTAAAATCTATTTAAATCAAATGAACATTATCTAAATTATTTTTATCAAAATAAATTTTAAAATGAATAATATATTATTCATTCTAGTTATATACAAAAACAAAATAAATATTTAGCAGCACGAGCATTAACAAAATAGATTAAATGGGTTGGCATGACTTGTTAGCCCAATAACATTTAACTGTGTTTTTGTTTTAAAAAATTTATAATTTTTTATAATTTTTTCTCTAGTATTTTTTTATTTATATTTAAATTAAAATTTATTATCTCTTTTATCTTGTTTAAAAAGACTTTTTTAAAATAATAATAATTTTTTTAGTTATATATTTAAATCTAAATAGTAATTCATCTTTTTTTTTCTTTTGTATGATTAAAATTTATTTTTGAAAATAAAAAATTTTATTTTTAGATAATATTTCTAATATGTATAGTCTTAAATGACATTTTTTTCCTTTTTTTATTTAATTAACTTAATTTATGTCTCTATTTTTGTTATCATTTTCTTAAATAAAAAATTATTTTAATAAACAAATTAGTAAATATAATCGGGTAAATATATTAATCTACATCAATCTTTTAATTTTTCAATTTTTATTTTTAAGTATCATTAATGACTTTTCATTTATTTATTTACATACATAATTCTTAATTTATTTAATTATATGTATGCGTAAAGTTTTTAATTTTATCTTAAACTTTTTAAACTAAGTATTGCATTGAAAAAACTTACATATATAATTTCTTTTTAAAAAATAAAAATATCCTAGATTAGTCCCTTACATTTAAATATTTTCTTGGTTGAGTTTCCTTACTATCGATTTTATCAATTGAGTCCTCCACCTCTCAAATCTAGCTTGCTCAATCGAGTCCTTATATTAAAATGATTGTCACCTGTTTATCTTTTGTAATCAACACTTGTAATAATAAGAGTGTGGTCAGAATATTAATATAATTCATTATTGTTTTGATTTAATTTAACTTGTCTCGAATCCAAGACAATAACTAGGAGTTGTTTTTCATCATTTAAGAAAAATAGAACAGCTTGTGACCTAATTAACATTAACTCTAATGATTTCACTGGAAGAATCCAATTACGGAAAGATGTAAGTGTAGATGGGACTTGAATGATAAAAGCGGTACTTGAGGGATTAAACTGAGAAATATACATAATTGAGGGTCCATTATGCTTGCCTCCCACCCTGCAACTGTTAGCTAGCTAGATAGGAGGGCTCCATGCCTCTGGTACCCTGATGATACAATATTATGGTAGCATTTTGAAAACTTTTTTTTTTAATAAATTCATGGATATTTGACTTAGAATTTAAAATAACACCATTTAGATAAACAGTAATGTATAAATTGTAATTATTTCAAAATATATAATAATTTCTTCTTGTTACAATTACAATCGATTAATTAGTAGTTTGATAAGGTGCGTGGCTGTTGTAATAAATAGCTTTCAGGTGGTTGAAGGGTTGAGAAGAGGAGGATGTAACACCAAACAAAACATTTATAGGTTGCATACATGGTGGTACCTCCTTAATCCTATTTATTTTTATATTTTAATCAAAACAAATTATGTAAAAAATTTTATTTTTATTTTAAATTAATATTTCTTAGTGTTTTTAGATTATTTCAATATATTGATATTAAAAATAATTATTTTAATAAAAAAACAACCTTAACTATAATTTCAAATTAGAGACACCCTCTTAATAAATTTGGTACATCTTGCCGACCAGAGCTCTCTAATATTTTCCTTGAGTTATTAGATTATGAATTTGTTTGCAGTTTGGACCCATTAATGGTTGAAACTGCCAAATCACATGATGAGGAAAGCCCTTTTCTTTTCTGAAAGAAGGAGAAAACCCATTCTTTCAACCATAAATTTCTTCGCATGTAAGCTTCTAAGACTTAAGAGGCACGCTGCTGTAATCAGATTCTAGCAGTCGCATGGCTTAATTTTACAGGGAAGCCATATATACACGTATTCCTGCAGTTCTTGTTCTTTTCTGTCTGTTTGCACAGTATAAATCTATATATTGATCATCACTAGCTAGATTAATAACTCGATGTGCCTCTGCTGTAATCAGATTCTAGCAGTCGCATGGCTTAATTTTACAGGGAAGCCATATATACACGTATTTCTGCAGTTCTTGTTCTTTTCTGTCTGTTTGCACAGTATAAATCTATATATTGATCATCACTAGCTAGATTAATAACTCGATGTGCCTCTGCTGTAATCAGATTCTAGCAGTCGCATGGCTTAATTTTACAGGGAAGCCATATATACACGTATTCCTGCAGTTCTTGTTCTTTTCTGTCTGTTTGCACAGTATAAATCTATATATTGATCATCACTAGCTAGATTAATAACTCGATGATCTGTACTAAAAAGAGTCTGGATATGCTCACATGCATGAACTCGCAATATATATTCCCATTGATGAAATCAGTGTGAGTCTTCTTCTGATCTCCTCGTTTTCCTGCTGTATGTATGCGCTGGTGGAACAAGCGTAATGACTCTCTAGTAAGCGTTTTTTTTTTTTTAAGAGAGAGAGTTTTAGTTAATGAAATTAAAAAAAAAAAATCAAAAGCACGTTAAATATTGTAATTAATGTGAATATTAACAAAAGCTAAAACACATGGAAATTCACTGAAATAGTATAACGATGTTTTTATCTTTCACACAAGAAGTTATTGAAGTGGCTATTGGAGGCAGTGAGATTTTCACAAGTCCGTTGTTTATTATTAAATTAATCAGTGACAATTCTATATTTTCATATTTGTAAAATACAATGGACTGACTTAATTATTATTTAAACTAAAAAAATTAAAACCGGGAATGGCTTAGTTATTATTTAAAGTAAAAAAAATTAAAAAAGGTGTCTAGGAACTTTTTTGTATTTTTATATTAATTCTTTTTTATTATTATCAGATTAACTTATAAGCAATTTAATATTTAAATAAATCTAAAATATAATTAAAAAAAAATATGTAACTCACGTGCCAACATGTGGAAGAAGCACGTCATTCCTCTCAGAAGCCAAAACTTTCCTCCTACCATGTCGTTGGAAGTGACATGCCGTTCTTTTTTTATTTGGGTGGCACATGGCAGCATTGATGTAATGCCAATAACACTTATTTCCTCGCCTTTTCTTTCTTATCATCTTAAAATTTGTGTTGTACATGAGAAAATTTCTTAGTTGTCCTTTTATTTATTGAGATTTTAAATTTGATTTTTATTTTTTTAATATTTTATTTTAATTTTTATTTTTTTTAAAATTTTGATTTGTTTTCAATTTCATCATTCAATCTCATTTTATGATATGTTATTTTTTTCAAATTAATCATTATTCTTATTGATTTTTCTTTTCAATTTCATCATTTAATTAAAAAAATCAATTATCCTTAAATTTAAGTTTTATTTCTATGTTGATACTCATTTTTTTACTTGCTATTTTTTATTTTGGATCCTTTTGTGTAGATTTCTTTTCAATTTTATCTTTTAACATTTGATTGGTTTAGTTTTATCATTCAATTAAGAAATTTTAGTTATCCTCTAATTCATTTATTTTTTTAATATTGATCTCATTATTTTAATTGTTAATTTTTGTTTTGGATCCTTTTATATAATATTTTTTTTAATTTCATCATTTAACATTTAATTGGTTGAGAATTGGATTTCATGAGGCTGCTTCCGATCTAATAACTTGGGTTACAAATTTTAAAAGTTAATACAAATTGATATCATTTCTTTTTTTTTTTTAGGAGTTCATCATTTGACGTTGATTATTTTTAAAAAAATTAATTTTTGTAGTTTTTTATTTTTTTTATCGAGGTATTTTAATTTTACCATTTAAATTACAGGTTTAACTAATTAACACAAGTTACCCATTTCTTTTTACAATATCACCCTTTTAAAAGAAATTTTAATATTTTTTTTGAATGTTATTTTTTTAAAAAAAATTGCAAGTTACCCATTTCTTTTTACAATATCACTCTTTTAAAAGAAATTTTAATATTTTTTTTTAATGTTATTTTTTAAAAAAAAATTGATAATAATCCAACCCCTTAGCATAGTTTTTGATTGATGTAGTTTCGAACGTCATTTTAATCTCAAAGTAGTTTTGATTGATGTATGAGCTCAAAAATACAATTTCGTAGAAAGACGTGTCCTTAGACTTTGGACTTGGAAACTTGAGACTTAAGACTTTGGACTTGGAGACTTGATCTTTTCTCCATGCTTAATTATCTAGCACATTTTTCCAATTGAGTTGGCTCACCAACTTTAAATAATGTCCAAGATCTGAAGTATCGAAAATTGCAAGGGCTCGAATAAACGAATTCACATTAACAAAATCTTGGGATCAAGTCTGTGCATCAAATCAATAGCTTTGTTAGGTCAACGAAAGTATTAAAATCTAAGATTTCTTTCCTTATTTTGCAACATTTTCAAGATTTTTGTCAGCTATTAAATCATTTCATATGCTATTTTCCAAACGTTAGTTGTCAAAACAACTTGAAGCTTATATCAAAATCAAAATATCGATAGACAAGATATATATATATAAAAGCTTGTGGTGTTCGCGATCTCGATAGACAAGATATATATAAAAGCTTGTGGTGTTCGCGATTAACAAAGAAAAAGAAACGAAGACCTTTGTCCAGTTTCACGTACTGACCTGGCAAAAGGAAAAAAATCACTTTGGAAGAGACATAAAACGTAATGAACTGCTGAATCTGTCAATGATCAAATCAAGCAAGGTCAAATTGCAGAAACCAGGATGAGAACATAAATCCTGCCATTGTCGTGTTATAGTCTATGAGTTTGAGTATTACAATATATTCAGGATGGAATTTGACAGAAACTTGTTCAATTTGTGAACAAGGGTCAAGCTGCTCTCCTATTCACAATTGTCCATTCAGATGGCTGTAAACTCAAAAAATAAGTCAGCTTCAACTTGATACTCCCTGATCCACTGTGACGAAAACGCTTGCAGGCACGGCGACATCAGACTCAATCACTACACGGTTTTCTGAAACATTCCTTAAAGCATGGCTAGGAAACAATGTGCCACTTGAACTTACTGAGTATTGTACATGATCAATAAGGTTAGGAAACAAGAGCACTGGACTAAAGTCTATAGTCCATGAAGTGCCATTCCCTTGCACAGAGCCTTTTGCAACTGTTGCCTTCAGATTCATCCCGTTGACATTATTCCTGTCCACCACAACTTGGTCAATTTGCTTAAAAGGCCCTTTTGATTGGTCCAACTGAACAATCTCGATCCCCTTATTAGATCCAGAAAACATGTTATCGACAATGTTGATTCCCTTTGCCAAACCTTCAACTGATTTAAATAGGATATATGCATCTCCAAGGAAAAAACTGCTAGAGATCGTTAGCTGCACTGGGTCCTCAGCAACAATGCCGGAGTAATCCAAGTAACAATTCACAATCCGGGTCTGTGTCAAACTAGGCAGCTTCAAATAAATCCCCGTACCTCCAAAACCTGTTGCCTTATTATAACAATGTACACCAGATAGTGTGTTCGCCTGACCTGAAATCATTACTCCTATAGCAGCTGAGAAAATGACCACATCTGTGACAGCATTATCATTTCCCATTAGGTTAATTGCAGTGCCTGAAAAGTTTCTTTCCCCCGGATCACCACCTGCGGTAATGTGCTGGCCAAGGAAGGAGTTGCGGATATAGGTTTCATGGCCATCTTGGACTGAAATCCCTTCAGTATTGAAACGTGCAATATAACAATTATCTATGCTGGTCCTGAGTGAGTTTATAACTGAAATGCCTCCACCCCTATAATTGCAGTCCAGCATGAGGTCTTTGATAGTTATATACTCATAGTTATAGGATGACGACGACGACGACGACGACGAAGCAGATAGATCAATAAGATATCCATCTGTTGGGAAGTCATTTGAGGCTGTTAATGTCCCTCCACTAATCTGTTCAACCAAAATATGATATTAAACTAGTTATCAGTTGAAGTGAATAATCAAAATTGATGCTTGTGGTTCATATATTTTACAATTAAGTAATCTTTGGATATTTCCTGAAATTTACAATATTATGCTCTCACCTATTACTAGCTTCTCGTACACTTTCATATATATTGAATGGTATACATGAAAACTATTGATTAGATTTTTTTTGTCCAAATTCTCATCAGACACAATTTTCTTTATTTTAACTAGTTGTATCAAAGATTAAGTTCCTTTAAAGGCTTCATTATTTATTTTATATGCCTTAATTTATTTGAAAGCCTAATTAGGAGAAAGAAAAAGGAGTTATGATGGCGACCAAGTAAAATGGAACTTTCAGGGTCTCTATAATTGGGGTAAGGTAGTCTTTATTTAAAGCTGGTTTATTTTTGTGTTTTAAAGTATGTGTTTAAAATTGAATTTTTTTTATTGTTGTTTTTTAAATTAATTTTTTGATGTTTTCAAATCATTTTAATGTGTTAATATCAAAAATATTTTTTTAATATATTTTTAAATAAAAAACTTTAAAAAATAAATATTATCATAATAATAAACAAACTCTTAATACATCTGCCAGCTTCCCTAATTTTTTTCAACAAAACAGCTAAAAAACCAACAATCAATAAGAAAAAAAAAATGTCAGAAGGTGCATTTCCAAGATCGATTTATACCAAAGTTCATATAAAAAATTCCCCAAAAAAAAAAGTTAATGCTTAAATTGAGATTAAGAAAAACAACATTCAAGCTTGCCAAGGAGGAGTAGTTTTTTCTTTACAAGTTATGTATATTTTCCTAGTTCATTTTAGATAAAGATTCATTGGGGATTCTAGACCTGTGATGTATTGATAGGTTTCCATTGAAAACTAAACTCACAAACACAATATTTAATATGGTTCGGCAAATCATTTATATTCATAAGAGAGTTTTATATTATTAGAGATAGAAAAAAGATAAAATACAAATATATAGAGAAGGAGGATCACTTTCACTCTACTCAACTCTCAGTTCTCATTGTTGCACTTTTAGCTACTATAATGGCACTAAAGCTATTGTCATTGTCCTTCTTTCTCTCTATTCTTTTACATATACTCGTCATTCTCTTTCAATTTATTCTTTAAAATTATGTTTTTTTTTAAATTAAAATAGTAAGATAAGATTCATAAATCATGGTAGAATTGGTGGGATAAAAGTCATCAAACATAAATAGTGACATTAATAATGACATTAAGAAAGTGATGTTTTTAGACACTAATGGTAATTTCCCAAGGGGAGAGCACTCCAAACACAAAATTATCTAGAAGCAGAAATCAGTCACAAGCATGAGTCCTAAAAAATTGATACCCCAACCGGCACCAATATCGGAAATCTGTCCCGCCACGTGGGTTACTTTCATATGGCCTCATGGCACCTTATACCATAAAATGAGAAGAAAAGTACGATGATAGATACGCATGGTAAATCAAACATGCCAAGAGTAAAAAGACACATTTTACATCACTTTCAACTGTTTAGGAAATTGAGATTTCTTTGTGGGGATACTTACCATAAGGTTTCCAGCTCCAGCAGCCGGCAATCGCAGAGGTTTGCTGATCCTGTAATTACCACCTTGAAGATTAATGTAAGCCCCTCCAAGATTGGCGATTCCCTTCATCAAGAACCCTTCACTGGGACCATTAAATGCATCTGTTATAGCTTTTAGAAGGGCTTCTGTACTGTCTAATTTCCCTGTTGGATCTGCACCGTATGATGTAACCTCATATACATGTGGACGAGACCCAGGTGGCTGATTCATAGCCTGAATCACCAACAAAACTGTCAACAATAAGCACTCAATTCAAATCATTATTTTCTTTACCAACAAAGAGCCAACCAAGAATAAGTAATCAAGCACTGATATGGTCTACCTGTGGTGCCGGAGCTGGAGAGGAAGAGATTGTGGGAGTGACCAATTGTCGACGAGTTAGCAAAGAGTGCTTAAAAGCTTTCATATTTTGCATTTGGTCATCATAGTGACCATCAGTAGAGAGTTTTTGATGATCAAATGAAAGAGAATTCTCTCCATTGACATGAACTATGAACAAACTAGCCAACCCCATGATAATCATGATCATTTTTCTTTGATGACCCTGACTATGTTAAAGAGAAGTTGTTGAAGAAAAAGAAGGCATTCGTGTATAAATTTATACACAAAGAGTTAGAGAGAGGGAGAGGGAGAGGGTGAAGGAGCTGGGAGAGACATACAAGCTATAACATGGAAAGAGGAGGGCGTAACTAAGATTTTATAAGCAAACATAAAGATGTCTCTCTCGTATAGCTAGGGATCATTTATGTGGCACCTATGTGTGGTTTTTCCTTTCTTTAATGTAAGAGAATTAGGCTAACAGGAGCGCTTTCGAAATATTTTTTTCTAACAGAAAGAAGAAGAAGAAGAAGAAGAAAAGGGTGAGAGAGTAAGTTACCTACTTCTTACTTTATGTATCCTCCTAACAAGTTTGACATTCTGTGAAAAAAAAAGGTAATTTTACAAAACAAGGCAATGCTGTCATGCTCTGAGAATATCTTCTGGATCAAGATTACTTGAGACGGGGCAATCTTCAAAGCTTGCTCGTGAACAAATCATATGACTGTATGTGATGATGTGGTTTTTTGTTTTTAATCTATGTCATGATGTGGTACAACGCATATACATGAATAATCACTGTAAATTCATGGTATTTCTCAATTTATCTCTTATAACATGTAGCTGTCTGCCTTTGCAAAATTACAACGTTGTTTGTGATGTTTCGGTCTGCCTGTCCACGTCCTTGATCATATATAGACCAAGCCAATCTCTGTTCACCTCTCTTCTCCTTTTCTTTTTTCAAAGGAAAAATCCTTATAAAAAAAAAACCCTAGTATTAAAGCAAATAGTGATTTATTTAAATATTTGTGAGAATAAAGCTTTATTTGTATTTTTTTTAGTATTAACGAAAATATTATTCTCTTATTTTAAAAACAATCATTCGACATATATACATGTGTTTGTTCATCAAATCAAATCAGACTAAAGTTTTAAATTTGGTCCGATTGTCCTTCTATTTAAAGGCAATTCAAGATCCACCGTCAGAATTTCATCCACAAAATGCGGCATTAATTCTATTGATAAAATGACTACGTCGCCGCTTTTTCTTTGTTGAGTTGCATGGTTAAATATTACAGCGAGATGGCTCATCGTGGCACAATATGCATGCACATGGTGTTATGATAAGCTTAGTAATGTACAGGGTTATTGGTCTGCACTGCACTGCCAAGTCGGTAAAAGAGATTTTGAACATTAAAAATAAAATGCTAATCATATAAAATGTATTTGCATTATAATTAGATTAATTTAAAAATATTATAATACAATAGCAGCTTATTTGTAGGAGTTTTTATGATATGTGTGTGGATGTGTGATTTTTTATTTTTCTCTTAACTATTGAAACAATTTCTGAAATTATGATAAAAATATTAAATATATAGTTAAATAATACAAGTGCCAAGCACGCGTCAAGAAAATAATCTAATTTCTTTTATTATATATAAGTCCTCCTATGCTTTGGCCCGTTTCTCATAAAAAAAAAAAAACAAAAAACTTCTACTTTTGGAAATGTCATTTTGTTGCCGTCACTGTTGGAATAATAATTAGCAATTTAATTTAAAGGGAAAGCATGATTTTGACACTGAACCTAACCAACCTATATCAACTTAACAAGTCCTACTTGCAACAAATCAAATATGCGATGTGTAGATACCCAAAAATAAATAAATGAATGTGTAATTTCACGCAATCTGGTTCATGATATTTAATTTGTTTGCAAAATGAGAAGATTAAAACTACAAAAACTATTTTTAAAAAATACAAAAGAATACCCATTATACTAGATATGAGCTTGCACGGACTGACTCAAATTTGTTCAATGTAAAAAAAAGAGATGTTTAGGTGATGTAAATATTTCTAAAAAAACAAAAATAAAATAAAATTAATAGACTTGATAAAATTAAATAAGATTGATTAATTTAAAAAATAAATGTGTTAATCTTCAAAACCCATTATCTTTGTCATGAACCTAGAACCAATCTCATAAAAGGCAAACTCTAAACAATAATGCATCAAAATTCTAAATTAATAAAAAATTAAGGGATAAACTTGAAAAAAAAATACAATAAAAATAAAATCCAAAACAAAATAAATAGCAATAAAATGAATGTAAACTAAATTTGATACAAAAGTAATTTGAAATTAAATGTTGAGATGACATTGAAAACAAAATTTAATAAGGAAAAAAAATAAAAAACAATTAAAAGAATAAGGATCAAATTTGATATAAAAATTAAATAAAACTAAATGATAAAAGATGAAATTAAAGAAAAAAATCAATTGAAAAAAGATAAAAAAACAAAATAAATAACAATTAAAAGAATAAGGATCAAATTTGATATAAAAATTAAATAAAACTAAATGATAAAAGATGAAATTAAAGAAAAAAATCAATTGAAAAAAGATAAAAAAACAAAATAAATAACAATTAAAAGAATAAGGATCAAATTCGATATAAAAATTAAATAAAACTAAATGATAAAAGATGAAATTAAAGAAAAAAATCAATTGAAAAAAGATTAAAAAAACAAAATAAATAACAATAAAAAAATAATAATTAAATTGAATAAAAAAATAAATGAAAAAATTACTTTATATTTTAATAACGAGAAAATGAAGAAATCAGGGAGGAGAAGGAAAATAATTCGTTGGAGCCCAACCAATGCTTAGCTTTGCACATACAAGCAAAAAGATCATGACAAGATACTTTCAACATTGCTTTAGAAGATGGTGTCTGTACATGGAACGATATCGCACACCCAACTTTTTTATTAGCATGTGTGTAGCACGTGCTAGTAAATTTTTTATAAAATAAAATTTATTTATCAAAAGATTAAATTGCTCCCAATCAATTTGTTAATAATTAAAAAATTGTTTGAAAATACAAAAAAAAAAACTTAGATGCAAGTTTGATAAATTTCTCTTTTAAGAGTAATATCATCTTTAAATTGTGCTTTGAAAATATATAAAAAAAATGAATTACCTGCTTATAAGCTTTTTAACAATTTTTTCTTGTAAAAATAATATAATCTTTACATTATGCCTAAAAATAAAATTGCCTCAAAGTCTTGTATGGTTTTTTTTTTTTTTTAATCCTTTAAAGTGCACGTACGCACTGCCCTTCGAAGGTCCATTTTTACTGGCACTTACCCCTTCCAAGGTAATTGTAGATATCCTAACCCTCAAAAGTAACATATTTTTTTGCCTCCCCTCCCCGCCTTGTGAGATTATCTCACAGGAGTGCGGGAGCCCTTATGATTGCACTGCGGGGTTTGTTCCTTCAATGGGGCAGACATGCTTAGGCTGAAAGGGATTGAGTTGAGTAATTGATAGGCGAAAGAGAAGACGACGAGGAAAGGAATGATGCTGATGATGTCTTAATTAACGTTGTTGGTTTAAGCCTTTAAGGTTGTTTCTTCAGCTGTTGCTTCATCTTGAAGAAATGCAGCAAAACAACAGACCCCAAAAGAAGGCAATCTTTGCTGTCATGGAAAGCAACCCGCTTCTACAGTTTTCTTTAGAACAAAACAGCCTCCTTTTTTTTCCCACTTTTTTGGCTGTGATTCATTGACAACTGCTGTCAATGAATTGTGATGACAATAGTCTTCATGGCAGGCAAGTGCGTTCTACAAATGCTGTCGCTTAGTTTATTCCTGATGATTGCAGCTTTTCTTGAAAAAGGACCATCTTTAACTTATACCACTATTCACTATTTACTATAAAAAAAAAAACTGTACACTTTTCATACGGGATAAATTGTTAATATACTGCTAGAGGTATATTGGGAGGTGTTGTTTTAAAATATAATTTATATAATTTTTTAATATATATTTTTAAATTTAAATTTTGCATGATTTAGATATTTCAAGATATAATTTATATAATTTTTTAATATATCTTTTTAAATAAAAGTTTTTTATACTTATTTATTAAATAAAATAAGAGTAGTGGGATTTGAACTTATATACTAACTTGTGCTTATTTTTTATCAAATAGAATGAGGGTGATGAGATTCGAACTAATGATCTTTTTGTCAACAAGACTCTGATACCATGTCAAAGAATCATCATCATACTATCTTGTACTTAATTTTTATTAAATTGAATAAAAGTAATGAGATTAGATCATATCAAAGAATAATCTTAACCTAAAAACTTAAATTGTTAGGTAATACCCCAACATATGATTTATATAATTCTCTAACATACATTTAAGTAAAAGTTTTTAGACTTGAAACTTGTACGAACTCATACTATTTTGTGTTTTATTTTTTATTATTAATTAGAATGAAGATGATAATATTTAAACTGTTAACCACTTGATTAACAAGATTCACTCACACTTTATCATAAGTGAGATAGATTTTTTTGGAAAATAAATACATGCAAGGCTTTTTCAGTGTTTTTTATATAAAAAATCATAATTATGATTCGAAAAGTATATATATATTTAATTAAATAAATCAAGAATTATATGTGTTAATAAATATAAAAAAATATTAACATATTCACTCACCTTACTACAATTCAAATAATTTTATTTTAACACAAAAGAATAGATGGTTTTTAGGATCAATTCCTTCTTTTTTTGTATTATTTATTTTATTTTTATTCGACTTAATTTACATATGTTTTATGTTGGAAACAATGTTTTTCAAATTAATTTCGTAAGTTTCTGAATTGTTAAATGGGTACTTAAAAGGATATATTTAATAATGCGTAGAATGTACTTGGATGGAAGGTTCATATTACATAAAATCATAAAGGCAAGGGTTATATTAAAAAATTAAATTGATGAGGAACAAAATTAATGGAACCAAAACAGTAGAGAGATGTATTTTTAATAACTATGGTGTTTATTCTAAGAGTGTGTTTGTCTAGCTTTTATGTTAGCAGTAAAATAAATCTGGTATAGTATAAAATTAAGTTTTGTATTGCAAGACTCGCTAAAAAATTAAATTTAAAATATATATTTTGTGCATCAGTTTATATATTTAAAAATATAATTATGGTTATTTTTCAATTTGTTTTTCACTCAAAAATATATTAAAATATTTTTTTTATTTTTTAATATCAGTACATCCAAATGATCCAAAAATACTAAAAAAATATTAATTTAAAGTAAAAAAATAAAAATAAATTTAATTTTGTTAAAAAATACTTTTAAAAAAAAATAAACAAGGTTGATATTTGTTTAACTAAGTTTTGTAAATATTCCATACTAGTTTCCTTTTTATACATGTATTTTTGATATATATAAACTTTAATCATAATTTTTAATAAATATTAATTTAAAATTAATTAACTATAACTAAAAATATTTTTTTCAAACCAAACCAAGACATAAAACTTATTAAAAAACAATCACACGTAATCTCTTTTATTTTCTAATAGTTGCATGGTCAAATCTACACAGCAAAGATGGTCTTCGTTGCCTTGTTGTCAACTAATTAATCTTTGTTATTCTTCTTCTTTTGATTGGTTGGATGAAAGAGGGTGAACAGGTGACTGCAAGGCACAGGCCACCCAAAAATAGAGATGTTCATCTTGATGTTAGGTTTTGAGCTTGTAGAGCTGCTAAACATACACGCAAGAGATGACGTAATTTCTTATCTTAAAATAAATAAAATTGTACATTTAATTCCTTGTATTGCAAATTTGGAATTCTCCTTGAAGTATTGGCCGGGGTACGAAATTTTAGTTTCACTGATATATAGTTTACACGCAACAGTAAGTGACTGGCTTACAGTTACATGCTAGGAGAATAAAAAAAATAATCAATGTAAAATAATATTTAAATTATAGTTTGTTTTTGATATTGTTATTAAATTTTTATAATAGATTAATTTTAAAATATCTTAACAGAATTCATTGTTTAAATTAAATTATGTAAAATATTAATGATGCAACATAGCCGATTTAATAAAATAAAAAATTAATAAGATAAAAAAACAATGGTCAATTATTAAAAAATGTAGTTTTTTAAAAAAGAATAAATTAAAATAATATTTTTAATATTAAAATTGAGATATATTGAATTGCGCCGTCAACTTAATTTACATCTCAGATCTCCAGTCCTGTAAAATGAAGACGAAGTTTTACCAGCATAAATTTTATATATGTATTATTTAAACATTTACAAAATTGTCAGGATGGCCGAGTGGTCTAAGGCGCCAGACTCAAGTTCTGGTCCTCGTGAGAGGGCGTGGGTTCAAATCCCACTTCTGACATTATATTTGAACGTAAAGGATATGGGAATAGTTTATTCTTAAAGAGCTTCATATTTTAAAATTTATTTTTACATTTATGTTTTAATTTCATATGTTTGTATTTCATTGCTTTTTTTAACAATTTTTTTTATATTATTTAATGGGCACGATTTCATGGCATCACTTGTGCATTTTAATTGAAAGTAAAAGATGTAATCTCATCAAGTTTTTTATTGAAATTAAACAGTTTATTTTTATTGAAATTAAACAGTTTAGAGACCCAAAAATACTTTGGTTGGTGTTTAGAATTCTACTAGTTTTGTGGTACTTATGCTATGAGTACAATAAAAAAAAATATATTAAAAAATATCCTTGTATTGCCAATATGTTTTCTAATAGAAAAAAATATAATTATAAGTTCAAAATAATTTAAAGATTATATACACAAACTATATATATATATATATATATATATATATATATATATTTAATAGCTTCATGACCCTTGGACCTGATTAAGTTTATTAAGTTTATTTTTTATAATCAATTATTTATTTAATTAAATAATAATAAAAATAAATAATTATAGGGAAGTTGTTAAATAAAATTCAAGGGAAAAAAATTATGTAGGATTGCATAGAAAAAAACACATGCTAATATAAAAAAAACAAACATAATCTTATTCAAAAACCAAGTAAAACTGAAATGATATTTTATTAAAAATATTTATACTTAATTTTAATTAGAATTGAATACCTGCTGGATAGGCTTGCCCTGCATGTACTCAATTAAATTATTTTAAATAATCTAGTGTAAACCAAAGAAGAAAAATAAAAAGAAGAAAGATAGAAGTTGAAAAAATGGCTAGGCACCAAAGCTTTCGATGGCCTAGAACTTGGCTAAAATAAAAGGCCACATGCACAAGCCCACAAGTCTGGGCCTGCATGTCCGAGTCTTTAATATTTTTTATCATGGCATAAAGAGAAATAACTTGTTATCTATTTTTCTTTTAAAAAAATATTAGAGAAAAATTACGCATGGTTCGCTTAGTTAGACAAAACATAATCTACCCATCCAATCTCTAACCACCACAACGATGGTCTAGATATCAAATTGGTTAATTTTTTACACAATAATCCAATTTTTAATGCTTTTTAACCACCCCCGGGAAAAAGAAATAATTTTTTGTTGGCATGACTTTCTTTTTTCTTTCAAGTTGAAAAATTAAAATATAAATAAAATAAAATTTTCAATTAAAATATATAATTATTCAATTAATAGGATCAAAAATGATTTTATGCTGACACATTTTTTTAGATAAAAAGGATTGTCATTTTCTTTTCTTTGCAATTTTGATTTTCTAACTCTAAATCTCATTTAAACAACAATGCATGATTTTTTTATTGAAAAATCATGCATTAAAAAAAGTTAAACCTTTATTTGCGAGTATGATAAGTCGATGATAATCAAATAAAAAAATAAAAAAATTAAAGAAAAAACACAAATTATATACAAATCAATATTTACATGTGACAAAATGAATAATAAAATCAATAGCCCTTTTAAAAAAAAAATTAAGATACTAATCTTAAAAAAATTATAAAACATAAAAAAATATTATTTTAATATATAAAATATTTTAAAAAACAAGAACAGAATTTAATACTATGTAGGGCTCCTTGAGTAGCTGTCATGCTCGAGGCATTGTTTGTAGAGGCTATAATTCTAGTGTTAAGACTTGGAGGGAGAGATAATCCAATCGCACGGTTGACATGAATAACGTGTAGGAGATTGAATATGGGCAGGAAGGTCCAAGCCCGAAGATAGATAGATGAGCATTTTTTATATTAAAAAAATTAACGCAAAAAGGCACCGTATTAATTTTTCTACACTATATTGCAATTTTCTTTTTTTTCTTTTGTACTTGGATGGAGTTTTGAGTCGCTCGCAACTTTCAACCCATATGTGGACCGTTGACAAAAAAAAAAAAAAAACGTAGCGGCAAATCAACGAAAAGATTGGTTAGTTAATTGTGCTGTTAGGTCAGCTGTGGGTTATTTGTATCGATAGCCCCATACATGCCAGCGGTTTAGAGTTGCTATCGAATATTTGTAGGCTTATTACCCCAAATGTGATGCTTAGTTTTTAGGCTTCGTCCCACTTGATAAAAACAATTAATGGAATAATTAAAAAAAATCACCATATTTGGCATGTCACCAGTACAAGTACTCAACGTAAATGCACTGTGAAAAAATTATGTTGATGTATGATACAGATACAATATCCATTCACTAGTACAAGTGTCCTAATTGGCTAGCCAGCTTTGGATGCATCCTTCCAAGTGCTTGGAGCTGATCATTCCTTCATAACTGTAAGAAAATTGAAAGGCTAAAATGTTTATATATATATATATATATAGGGCACCGTATTAATTTTTCTACACTATACAGAATAGGTTGCAATTTTATTTTTTTTCTTTTGTACTTGGATGGAGTTTTGAGTCGCTCGCAACTTTCAACCCATATGTGGACCGTTGACAAAAAAAAAAAAAAAACGTAGCGGCAAATCAACGAAAAGATTGGTTAGTTAATTGTGCTGTTAGGTCAGCTGTGGGTTATTTGTATCGATAGCCCCATACATGCCAGCGGTTTAGAGTTGCTATCGAATATTTGTAGGCTTATTACCCCAAATGTGATGCTTAGTTTTTAGGCTTCGTCCCACTTGATAAAAACAATTAATGGAATAATTAAAAAAAATCACCATATTTGGCATGTCACCAGTACAAGTACTCAACGTAAATGCACTGTGAAAAAATTATGTTGATGTATGATACAGATACAATATCCATTCACTAGTACAAGTGTCCTAATTGGCTAGCCAGCTTTGGATGCATCCTTCCAAGTGCTTGGAGCTGATCATTCCTTCATAACTGTAAGAAAATTGAAAGGCTAAAATGTTTATATATATATATATATATTTTTATTTACGTGGGGTGTCCGGACCAGTTTACGCGCACCACGACTAATCCCCACGGCCCATTGAACATCCTACAAGCGCAGTAAACAGGTAAGACACCACGGGGGTGACAGACGTGCATGATAAGGTTCGAACCCAGGTGCGGAGGAAGGGGACAAGCCCCTCCCACCACTAGACCAGAACCTCACTTGCTATATATGTATATATATTATTTAGCGTGCATATGGATTTTTATACTAATAGAATTACAAAATATTTCTACGTTACTTGAATAATTCAAAATCAAATTCCTATATCTATACAATTTCAATAACTTAAGATTATATCTGCGCATAAATATCCTCCTACGTTTGTTGTTATAATCTTGGCACTTCTTATGCCTTATATCATTGGCAGTCACTTAGGAAACTTATCTTCTTTATCTTTAGTTATAAGTGTTTGATCCTCTATACGTCCTCGTAATCTAGAGGATAGAGCATAATGTTATGGTTAAGAGAAGATTGGTCATTGCTTTAGATAGTAGAATTGAAGCCACCATGCTGTCCACGCCTCCGTCCTCGAGGACCATCGCGTCTACATCTTCGAAAAGACTAGGAATTATGACATTGAGCAACTTTAATAGATGGTTGTTGCACTGTAAAAACAAGTTGTTGTTAAGAAAGGCGAGCTTCAATAGTCAATAAAAGAGAATAAACTTCTTCAAGTGTTACAGTGTCTGTGTGGGCAGAGATGCCACGAAGCTGTCATATTCATGGCCTAATCCTGCAAGCACGTAAGTGATAATATCATCATGAGTTATAGACTGTCCAACAATGGCTAACTCGTCTGTAAGTTTCCTGAAGAAGAGAAAATAATCTATGGCATACTGATTTCCCTTGGTTGCAGTGGCCAATTACGTGCATATCTGAACAATTCTCGCACAAGACCTGGAAGAAGAGGTTTCATCAAGAGCACGCCACATCACGTGAGATGTTGTGTAATTGACCACCTGTGCAAGCACCCTTTTAGCGAGGGAAAACATAGTGTGCTAAGAATGAGGTTGTCCTGTCATACCCACTAAGTATACACGAGATTTAGTATTTCAGAGATAAATCCACTGTCAGAGATAGAAATGGTTGGGGTTGGTGATGGTATGGTACCATTAAGATCCATTAAGATATGCGAAGAGATCCTGATCTTTGAAATAAGGCACCATTTGTGCTTTCTTGAGAAGATAATTATCAGGATTAAGTTTGGCAGTGATTATATTAGATATGAAAAGAATAGAGGGATGATTGAAAAGTTGAATTTCGGAACCAAGATAGGAGGAAGAGGATGAGGAAAACATGGCTAGATGTTGGTTTTGATACCATGTAAAACGTTTATGGATTTCGGTTCTTTGAGAACTAAAATGTTTATGTATATATTTTTTATATAGCATGCACGAGAATTTTTCACCCTTTACCCCCTCTGAAATCCTTGATCTCTTGGGCAGGGCTTAGGCCCCCGTCTCTATAAACAAAAACGGCAGACCCAAAAGCGAACAAAACCTGGTTAGCCGGTGGTAGCAAAACATAAACCCTATCTCTTTAACTCAAATCGTTTCTCTTTCAATCATAACAAAGGTAACAGAAAGAAGCATCAAATGACACCAGCCTTCCATCTCTTTAACTCAAACCGTTCTTCTCTCAATCTCCAACACTACCTCTGTCTTTCTCATTACACCACCACAACACCTCCATCAATTGCAAAACAATTCCAAGAACATCATCGTCATCAACAAAACCAAACAAACCCTCTCCTTTCAAGCCTTGAAAGAAAAAGCCACCAACGTTTGATTTCCCTCATAAAATCATGCACCCAAAAGTCCCATTTGCTCCAAATCCATGGCCATCTAATCCGCAACTCGCTCCTTCACTACCCTGCCATTTCTCTCCCTTTCTTGTCTGGCATGGCACTCTCTCCCATCCGAGATATATCATATTCCCGCCAATTTTTTTCTCAAATTCCGAACCCATCTGTATTTCTATACAACACATTAATAAGAGCTTATTCTATGAGTAACTCTCCTATTGAAGGGTTCTTTATGTACCAAGAAATGAGAAAGAATGGTTTACGTGCAGATCCTGTAACTTTATCTTTTGTTATCAAGTGTTATATTAGAGTTAGTTCGTTAATTGGTGGTGAACAGGTTCATGCAAGGATTTTAAGTGATGGGCATCAATTTGATAGCTTGCTGCTTACTAACCTGATGGATTTGTATTCGCTTTGCGATAAGGGTAGCGAAGCTTGCAAAGTGTTTGATGAAATGCGTCAAAGAGACACTATTGCTTGGAACGTGTTAATTTCTTGTTATATGCGTAATCGTAGGACTAGAGATGTTTTGGTTATATTTGATGGTATGCTGAGTGGTGAGCTCGGATGTGAACCGGATGATGTAACATGCTTGCTTCTACTCCAAGCATGTTCAAACTTGGGCGCGTTAGAATTTGGTGAGAAGGTCCATCGTCATATTGTGGAACGAGGATATGATAATGCGACCAACTTGTGTAATTCGCTTATAGCAATGTATTCGCAGTTTGGGAATTTGGACAAGGCTTTTGGTGTGTTTAAGGGCATGCACAATAAGAATGTGGTTACATGGAGTGCTATCATTTCTGGTCTTGCTATGAATGGATACGGGAGAGAAGCTATTGGAGCATTTGAAGAGATGCTAAAAATGGGTGTTTTGCCTGATGATCAGACCTTTACTGGAGTTCTGTCCGCTTGTAGTAATTGTGAGTTGGTTGAGAAGGGGATGATAATCTTTGCTAGAATGAGCAAGGAATTTGGGATAGTGCCAAATATTCATCATTATGGATGTATGGTTGACCTTCTCGGGCGTGCTGGTCAGCTTCATCAAGCATATCAGCTTATAATGTCAATGAGGGTCAAACCAGATTCAACCATATGGAGGACCTTACTTGGGGCTTGTAGAATTCATCGCAATGTTATACTTGGAGAACATGTTGTTGAACATTTGATTGAACTTAAGGCTCAAGAGGCTGGTGATTATATTTTATTGTTCAATTTGTATTCTTCCGTTGACAATTGGAAGAAGGTGACAGAATTGAAGAAGTTCATGAAGGAGAAGGGAATCCAAACCACACCTGCCTCTAGTTCAATTGAATTGAAAGGTAAGGTCCATGAGTTCGTTGTGGATGATGTTTCTCATCCACAAAAGGATGAGATTTATGAGATGTTGGACGAGATTAGTAAGCAGCTGAAGATTGCTGGTTATGTTGCTGAAATAATATCCGAGTTGCCCAATTTAGATGCAGAAGAAAAAAGGTATGTTCATTCTTATCATAGTGAGAAGTTGGCTATAGCTTTTGGAGTTCTTGCAACACCACCAGGCACGACAATCAGAATAGCGAAGAATCTCAGAATTTGTGTTGATTGCCACAATTTTGCCAAGATCCTTTCAGGGGTTTATAACAGACAAGTAATTATTACAGATCATACTCGGTTCCATCATTTTCGAGGAGGACACTGCTCATGCAGTGATGATTGGTAATGATACTTTGATAATAACTTCGTGAGTTTGAACTTTGATAAACATTCTCACAAGTTAGTCGGCAGCTGGGAAGCTTTCTTGCAAACGCTATGCTCATTGATAAGAAATTTTGGATTGCAGTCAACCCATTTGATTTGGCGAGGCAGATTTTCACTCTGAATACTTCTAATTGTGTGCAGTCCATATGTGAAAGACACCCAAATATGGTTTATGACGATGCACTCTGAAGTTTTCAAAACATGAAAGGAGAAGGAGGATTTTGGAACTTTTCAAACCGTGGTGGACCAAAGTTTGGTGAGTGCATCCTCAGTTCTCCCACAAAATTCCTTGAGCAAAAGCCGTTGGAATTATTAGTTTATACATCGGAAGAACCCGTTTTGTTATGCTTAAATCCCCTGCTGATGGTCTTCATTTAGGCATATAGTTGAGTGGCTTGGGGGAGTCCTATTAGTGTACAGTGGCGAGACCGAGCTCTTGGATATCATGCAAGAATTAACTAAACTGACAACAGCGAGAGATTAGAAGTATAGTTATAAATTAGATAGATTGCATGCGTTTTGTTGTGGGTCCAGATTAATCTTTTTGTAATGTTAAAAACAAAACGCTAAATTACTGTTATTGTATTTTAAAGAATGAAAAAAAAAAAAGACCTATATCCTAGAAAGAAAACTAAAAAAAAATAACACTAGTCAATCGTAGGAAACAAAATGCAGAAAAAAAGATGAAATGAAAATAAAAAAAATGAAAAAAATACTAAAAATAAAGCACCAATAAAATTGAGTGAGGTTATTAAAACTTGTAAGTAGGTCAAAATTTTTGCGTAAGATTATGCAGAGGATAATTTAATAAAAAAAAACTAATTTAAAAAAAAAAACTAAATTTTTAGAGACAAAATAGAAAGTATATAAAAAAAGAGTGATTTAAAAAAGAACTTGGATTATCCGAATAAACCTTTCATCTAAATCATAAGATATAAATAAATTATTTAATTTTTAAAAAAAAATTGAAGAAAATAACAAAGCTTCAAAAGCTATTATTGAGAAAGAAAACAACATTAACTTGTGTAAAGTTTTTAACCTCATGATCATAGGTACTATCTAAATTGGAAGCATTATATCTGAAAAGTTACTATTTTAAAACTTGGCTCGACTTGACGGGTTAACCCGTAACCCTCAACTTAGACCAAACTAAGTTTCAAAAGAAATTGGGGGAGATAAGACGATCAAAAACCAGTGTTGACCCATGTTTCTGTTAACTCAGGAAAAATTTAGTCAAAATAGGGTCAGAACCCATTTACTATTTTCCTTTCTTTTTTTAAAAAAAAATTGTATCATTTTGATCATTTTTTTTATAAAACAAAAGGATTTGGTTGACCTAAGTTAACTTGAGTCAACCCACATGATCTATGACTCGATAATTATCTTGACTCCTAAGTAGGGCCTATAAATAATGAAAAAAATCTAGGAGACCAAATCCCAATAAATAAAATGTTAAATGATAAAATAAAAAATAAATGATAAATAAATAATAATTAAAAGAATAAGGACCTTATTTCAAAAAAAAATTGAGAGGACACAAAAAATTGAATTAAAGTGTAAAATTAAAAAAAATCAAATTAACAATGGATCCAAAACAAATAAAAAACAAAGAATATTAATTTTCAACGAACTCAATGATGATAGATGAAATTTTAAGAAAATAATTAAAAATGACAGAAATTTGTGGCATGGATCATGAGGTCGTATTACAACATGAAAGTCAAACTCAAAAAAATAACAATGTAAAATTCCTTACGAACCAAAATAATTTGAGAAACTTGAAAAATAAAAAAAATAATTTAAAAAATATAGATTTAAAAAGAAAGAAAACAAAATTTGACAAAAAAAAATATAAAACCAAATTATAAAGGGATATTTGATATAAGAATAAAATTTCAAGGGATGAAAAACAAATTAATTTAATAAAGAATTCAAAACCAAATACATCACAATTAAAAAAAGTAAGTACTGAATCTAATATAAAAATTAAATGTAAAGGAACGAATTTGAAGAAAAAAAAACTTAATGATTGAAGACTAAATATATTGCAATTAAAATAATGAGAACCAAATTTGATATAAAATCAAGTGTGAAGGGATGAAATTAAAAAAAAAGCAAATATACTTAATAAATGATTTAACGTTAAATACATTACAATCAAAAGATTGATAACCTAATTTAACTTAACAAATAAAGAGTCATACTTTCTTACTTTTTTGCAATTGCTAGAGCAATTTTTTAAAAGGAGAGAGGGAGGGAAAAACCTTTGGTTAGAGCTCCTCTGTGTGCTGTCTCTGCACACATGTCTCACCATCGTGATGGGAGTGGTAAGGCACATCGAATGCTATACTGAAAGATGACATTCGATCACAACACACGCCTTCCAAAGAATATAGGTGGTGCCCATAAGCACGCACCAATAATTTTTTAATATATAAACATACATACACACATACTCTTAATTACCCGAGCTTACTTGAGATTTATAATAAAATCATATGAAGAAGACAAAAAAAACCTTGCATGTAGCCTTAGTTTTTTTTTTCAAAATCAAAGGATAAATTTGTATTTTTACTATTAAAAAAAAGGATGGAGGAGCCCCTCAATACATGAATATTATTTTCTCGTAACAAAGGAATGGTCATAACTTTACTATTTGTTTTTAAAAAAAGACAAAGAACCCTACCCAAAGATTTAAATAGTGTGCCTTAAAGGGCAAATTAATATTTATATTATAGTAAAAACAACATTGAACAGACCATTTATTCCCCAATCATTTTTTTCAAATACAAATGTATCTTATGCAAAAGACAATCTTACCCCCCCCCATTTGCTTGCTTAATCATTTTTTTAGTAAGGGCAGATTCATCTTTATACCGTTTCAATCCACAATAATATGGTTCTTGGTGAATAATAAAAGACTGAGGGCTTTTAATGTTTTTTAACTAGTTATTTGACCTACTCTTCATCGTTGGCTAGATTGTTGTTTCTTGACAAAGAAAAAATGCAAGCTTTTCAAATGTAATTTTTTCATAAAATAAATTATAATTGTAAATTAAAAAGCTTATGCATACATTTAATTAAATAAATCAAGAACTATTTGTGCTAATAAATAAATAAGTGTTAATACGTATATTCAACTCACCTAGCTATAAGCTAAATAATTTTTTTTCAAACACAAAAGAATTAATATATAGGTGTTATGAAGGTGTTTTTTGACATCGAGTAAAAACTATATATTAATATAAATAAAAAAGTTGATACTTACATATAATAAAATATAATCAAAATCATATATAGTAATAAAAAATTCAAGATCTCAAACTAATTTTTAGTGTAGTCGAAAAATAAGATAATGTTACAACTACTACAATGAAACACATTTTTCTTAGTCTTTGTCAAATAATTTTTTAAATAAAAGTGTAAAGAAAAAATAAAAATAAATAAAAAACCAATTACAAAAGAATGAATATAAGAACAAAAAAAAAGGATAAATATAGACCAAGTGCATATTGATAAGTATTTCAAGTGTAAAGAATAAAAAATAATATTTTTAAAAATATATATATAAAGAAAAAAATAGAAACTAAAAAAAATATTATGAAGAAATAAAGATAAGAAAAAAATAATGATAAATAGACCAAATATAAAATAATTAAAATGACCATTATAATCAATGATGAGAATACTAAGAAGATTACCCCTTCTTCTTATTTGTTTGAATCTTGTGATATGTGCTATAGTAGATTAGATTATATGAATTAAAATTTTATGCAAATAAATCATTAATTATTACCAAGTATAATTTATGAGAAAAATCATAAATGTGAAATTTATGTAAAATCAGAATTCATAAAACTTTTTTTTCAAATAATTGAAGAAATTAGTGAATCTTTGGACTTAATTCACTCGAATATTATTGATTTAAAATTTATGCAAAGTAGAGGTGAAAAAATATTATATTATTTTTATAGATAATTATACAAGGTATTATTATATTTATTTACTTAAAAGTAAAGAAAAAGCTCTTAAAATGTTTAAGCATTACAAGAATAAAGTTTAAAATCAACTTAACAAAAAGGTAAAGGCAATAAGAAATGATAAAGATGGAGAATATAAAGTATCATTTGGTTAATTATATTCTCAAAATAGCATTATTCAATAACTCACTAATCCTTATTCATCACAAAAAATGTTGTGGAATGTAAAAAACTAAATGATGAATGTCATTTTGATAAGTTCAAAAGCAGCTCATAACTTCTTATAACTTCTTAGGAGAGATAATTTAACTACTAATTATATACTTGACAAAAAACTTTATAAGGAGAGATAATTTAACTAATAATTATATACTTGACAAAAAACTTTATAAAAGTTAGAAAAAATACCATATGAATTATAGAGAGGTAAAAAAAATTCCTACAAATACTTTAAAGTGTGGAGGTATCTTGCAAATATAGAAATATATGATCTTAAAAAGGTCAAGATGTGATAAATAATTATGGATTATACATTTATTGGAGATGCATATAATAATAATGTATATCAATTTATTGTACATAAATCAAGTGTTGAGGATATCCTAATACTATAATGTATATCCTAATACATAAATCAAGGAATGTTACATTCTTTGAAGATGTGTTTTCATGGAATGAGTGCAGAGAATCATTCATTTAAGAGAATGATTGAGGCATAGTTCAAGTAATCATGATCAATTAAAAGACGATAAAATTGATTTTAGAAGGAGCAAAAAGAAAAAAAGACCAAAATATTTGTTTCTAATTTTTTAATATTTTTTTTTAAAATGAACTTCAAACATACTTTAAGGCAATGTCATATCCAAAAATTTCTATTAAAAAGAGATGCTCAATAATAAATTTAAATCCAAATTATTATAAATGAGAACAAGTAAATTTTTCTTCTGAAAGTAAACTATCAAGCCATAAGTAAATTTTACCATAAGTAAATTTTTAAAAGGTTAAAGTCGATGGTTTACTAAGTAACAAATGACTAGTTTTAATTGATACAATATTACATAATATCTTATAACAATATTTACTAATAAAAAAAACATCTAAAACCTGTTCATTTAAAATTTAAAATTTTATGTATTCTAGGTTTTTTTTAATAACTTTTTATGTTTTATATTCTCTTGTTAAACATTATTGTACACTGGTCAAATATATTTAGAACCTTGGAGATTCCCCCAGCAATTGGATTTGGCTTTGATTCCAAATATAATTATTTTAAAGTAGTCAAGATTTGATAATTTTCTTTATCGACCCACGATGAGTCAATTCGGAAAGTTGGGGTGTATAGTCTAAGCACAGATTCTTGCTATCATGCCAATTGATTTCAAGGGCTGTGACATTAGATATGTTGCTTGCTTGAATGGTGAGTGTTATCGGCTGGCTGCGGACTTGACATCTGACGATGGATCACCATTCCTCCGGGCTCGTCACCCCTAGACGACCAATTTAACTGTGTTTTGTCATTTGATGATTTGATCTGCATGCTGGAGTGTTCAAAACAATATCAGTGACAGAATAAAAAAAATTCTACAATCACAGATGATGCTAGTTCCTTTTTTGTTACAGTTTTGAATGATTCTTTAGCTATTGTTGCTTGTTATAATCGTTCATCAAAGGGTTGGTCTGACGTTTGGACGCTAGACGACAAGAAGGGAATAAAAGAGTGTAGGAAAACAACAATGGAACCCCATTTAAATTTTCGTACCTTGCTGGGTTTCTGGAAAAATGGCAGTGCTTTTATTGAAGATAAAAATGGACACCACAAGAAATTAAACATCTTCATCTTGGAGGTCTCCTTGGGACGTTGAAGGTTGCTACTTGCACAGAAAGTTTAGCTGCTACAGACGGGAGAAATGAGAGTGTGGATGGAGATGCTTGCAAGCGACAGTTTGTTTAGCGACAGTTTGTTTTAGCGTGTGGTCACACTTTTCAAGAAAAAAAATTGATTTTTTAATATTTTTTATTATTTTTATTTGCTAATGTAAAAATTATTTTTAAAAAATATTATTTTAAAATATTTAAAAAAATAAATACTTTAAAAAATAACTATTACCCGTAGAATATTTGAAAATGCAGCCAAATTTTTTTTAAAATTTTTCATTTATTTAAAATTATTTTTTAAAATTTTTTATTATTTTAATATATTTCCAAACAAATAATATTTAAAAAACAACCTCAACATTTCTTTTATATATTATCCACTTTATTTTTTATTATTATCAATTACATCATGGGTATTAAATACTAATACAAGTATACAATAATAATTTTGCTTTATTGCCAATAAATTTAAGGCTTCTTCAGAATGCTTGTCAATAATAACCGCAATTAAACCTAAAAATACCTCGTTCCCTTCAACAATCATCATCAATTCGCCATAACCAAGCCAGGAGGTTGTTAGAACCCTAATTTCTTTCAAAAAGCAACTGTGGTCAGCGATCACAGATTTGGTGGTGTCAAATAACAGCCACAGCTATGCTTCCAGGCATATAATTTGGCAGAGCATATGAACAATTATCACTAGAAGGTTAGTCATAGACAAATACCACCGCCATCAATCATTCTCCGCAAATAAAAATCCACAAACTAGCTACCGACATTACTGTGGGCCGTGGGGTCGTCTTATTATTCAAAAGATTTGAGATGCCGTGCTTTCTCTTAACAACGCATGATGAAGCGCTGATCATGTCATCTGTGAGCAATTCATCTAATGCAACAAGCCAATATCAACACCTGTGCTAAAATTAAAGTACGCAGGAAAAAACTAATGTAAATCGGCCCAATGCTACCTAGAGACAAGAAAGAACAGCATAAAATAGCCAAAACTAACAGACATTAGATCATGGGCAACTCCCCAAAAGGACATCAACAATGAGGCTACTGTAAATTACTGCGCTTTAGCACCTTTTTACAGGTTGGGGATGGTCTCATTCCCCAGGATTACACATACTGTTATCCGTACCATTACACTTCCTTCCTGCCAATTTGCTGCTCCCTAAGAAGCTGAGACGGCCAAGAATCAGCTGCGGTTGGATATCTAGGATGTGGTTTGCTCACATTCGAGGTAGCCATTGGAAAACCTTGCACGTGATCAGGACTGATGGGAACCACGAAGACAGTCGATGTCTGCTGCAAGGCAACAGCATCTACAGCAGGCAACCTGAAAGAGTCTACTGGAAAATGAGGTGGTTGCAGAAATTCAGGAGGAGGCACATTTAGATCAGGCTTTGATTGTGAAGCCGCTCTCATTTCAAGTTCACTGTGCAGTTTCCCAATTTGACGTTCCAAGGCAGAACTCTCCTCCCTCAGCTCATTTTTCTCAACAGTTACATAGTGAGATTCAGATAAGAGAGCTACATTTTCCTTCTTGAGGGATTCAATCTGCGTACGCAAATCCTTTAATAATCGAGTTGTTTCACACAACATAGAAGCCTTCCCATTATTTGGCTGACTCAATTCTGTTCAAGAAAAGAAAATTCTAAAAGATTAATCCAATTTTCGATGAATACAAAAATCATCGTAAGGAAAAAAAAAAACCCATTAAATTTACCAAGAGCAGAGGCTAACTCAAGAAAGAGCTCATTCAATTGCTCACGCTTCAGTTTCTCCCTCTCAGACTTGTGAATTCTTTTCGGAACTTTCCCCTTATTCTCCCCAGCAGGTAAGCACCTGTGTCACACCACAAACAAAATCAATTTAATTCAAAATAAAAAATAATTCACTCAATTTTTTTTAAATAGTGATCTCTAGTGCTTTGTAATTCACATAAATTCACTAAAAACTACCGATTTTCAGTCACATCCTCAACTGTTTCATTCAGCTCTGAACCCATGCTCATCTCAGTTAGCAAAATCTGCAAAATAAAATAGTAAAAAATCCATCTAGTTGAGAAAAAAAGAACCAAAAGAAAAATTAGGTTTCCTCCTTTTCAACTGATTTCTCAAAAACAAACAAAACCCAATACAGATTTCAATCTTATTTTCTAACTGTCAGTTCAAATCAAATTAAATAAAAATCAAACACGAAAATCCCAGATGAAAATAATGAATGACTTGAGAAATCAAAGCGTTATAACTCAAAATCAAAGCCGAAAAAAACCCCAGGAAAGAAAGAAGCAAAAGCCAAGTTTCCAATTATTTGACTGAAAAAACGTTGGCTGTAAGAGAAGTTAGAGAAATCTTTAAAAATTGTTCGGTTTAAGAGAAAGGTAATGTGATTTAAGAGTTGAAATCAAAATTAAGAAGCAGCCACTTATACTTTCAAAATATACGAAAACCCATCAAACTATCATCTTTAAGCAAGATCGAAGTCCAACCTTCGATATCTTCACACGAAAAAGCTTTAACAACAACAAAAACGATCTCGGCAATAAAAAGGAGGGATTTTCGATTTCATTACCTCAGGGTTTAAAGTGTAGATTGAACCAAAAATCTAGAACGCCTGATATGAGAAGTTTTGATGGTCGTGATGGATCCAAGAACCCTGCTGTTGAAGGAGGTCGCTATTGTTTCTGTAGAAGGAGAGAGAGGTAGATGATTTCTTTTTACATATATCTCCCTAACCAGCAACTGCCATGACTATTAGAGAGAGAGGGGTGCATTTCGTTAAGAGAGGGGTTTAGGTGGAGAAGAAGGTTTGGAAGATCGAAAGAGAGGAGTGGGTTTGATAGTTATGTTTCGATGAGGGAGGGAGGAGAGGGGAGTGTGGCTAGGTAGTTTGGTTTCTCTTATTTGGCTGCTGTTGCTGGTGTGCACAAGAAATCGCGTGGAGAGCATCAGCCTTTTAGAGAGCATCTAGCATGTCTGGCGAGGGGAGCACAAGCACTAGCACTTCATATATGTATATATATATATATATATATATTTGTTTCATTTTATTTTAATATTCTAATATAAAAATATTATTTTAAAAAGTAAGTGTTAGCACCTTCTCATACCCTCCAGCAAACATAATAATGACACATGGGCATGGGCTGGAAGGAAGTTTCTTACAACTAGAGTCGCACGAAATTGTTGTCCTTCTCTTCCGACTTTCACTCACTCAGTTTATCAATATATTATATCATTATTGGCATCATTTCATATCTTTACTCTCTTTTTTTTTTTTTTTAATGTTGTCTCTTTACTTGTTTTTTTTATTATTATTAATATTTATCTAGCCCTTCTGCTCTAGAAACGTGGACCTTGCGTCAATGCTCTGCTAGCCTTAAACACGTGGCCGACGTATGAAATGTTTGAGTGATAGTGTTCAAGTTTTAAAAATATTTTTTAAAAAATTAAAAACATTTATTATTTTTATGTTATTTTCACATGCTAATTTAAAAATATTTTTTAAAAAAATATTATTTTAATATCAAAATCAATATATTTTCGGTTCAATTTTGGAATTCCATATATATTTTTTTTATTCTTGGCATGCTTTTTGCTCTTATGACTCATTTATATATTTTTCCATCTTATTATGCTCTTTTAGATCACATTCATATGTTTTTCCATCTAAACTCACCGTTGCAACCAATTTAAATTTTAATTATCAAATCACATATTAATTTTCTTTGTAACAGTCAATTTAATTCTCATATTATATTCTATTTTTATGGTCCATAATTCATATAATATTAAATTTTATATTTATGGTCTCTTTAATTTAATATGTTGTTATGGTGAACATTACAAAAGCAATTTAAATAGTTAAAGAGGCAAGGGATGACCTTTATCTTGAACTCCTATTACACATACTGATTAGAAGTCGAATTTCACTTCATACTCTTTTCTTACAGCTTCCTAGAAAATAAAATTTAATGTTTGTTTAGCTAGATTCACATATAGTTTTTTATTTAACAACAAATTCAGTACAACACATAATTACACAAATCATCACATGTATTGACAAAATCTTAAAATTTTCAAGATAATACCCACTCATTACAAATATCAATTTATATTTCAATTCTTAAGTTAAATATTCATGCCATCAATTTAAATTCTCACTTAAGACTTCTACATTTCTGTTATCCAATTTTATATTTAATACGTCACTAACCAATAACTAATATTAATCTCGTAAATTCAAGGTTTAAACATAAAAATTTTATTTTTTTACATTTTTAATCAAATAAATAAATATATATTGATTTACATCATCTCATATTTTTATTATAACACTTAACATCTAAATGTTTTGTTATTTTTTTAATGTCAATGTATTATACTTTAATATCTGAACATTTTGTTATTCATTTTAATGTTCTTGTATTATATCAATATCTAAATGTTTTAACTTTTTATCAATAAATTTCAATATCCAAATGTCTTGGTTTTTTGTCAAGTTGATGAATTTCAATGTCCATATAACTTATTTTTTTATGATGAATTTTAATATTTAAATGGCTTAGTTTTTTCATCGATGAGTTTTATATTTAATATTTTATCAAATATATGGTAACCATTGAATTTAAACTATTATTCAATCCCTCTAAACACATATAAGCACCACATATGCACCCTAATCAATAAATTTCAATGTTCAAATGTTTTTTTGTTTGTCAAGATGATAAATTTCAATGTTTAAATAACTTAATTTTTTGTCGAAGAATTTCAGTATTCAAATGACTTAGTTTTTTCATAGATAAACTTCATATTTAACATTTTATCAAATATATGGTAGATATTGAATTTAAACTATTACTCAATCCATCTAAATACATGTAAGCACCACGTATGCACCCTAAACATGTAATTCATCATCATATTATACATAAAATAATCCCACCATGCTATTAATATCAAATGACCAAAGTCCTTAGTCAATGCATATCTCAATCACAACAAACTTAGGACCTTGCATACCCATCATCCTCACACAGGCCATCTATGATTCTAAACACCACAATTAATTTATAATGATTCTAATAACCAGTACACATTTAATTCATCATTAAACCCAGTTAACATAAATTTCAGCAATTATTATACATGTTCAATCATCCAAAACACATATACAATGATTTCATATCTCATAAGTCAATTCACAACATTACAACCATGATTACTTATTCATTTCATCATCCAAACACATGATTTACCAAAAAAAAAAAACCAGCATTGATTTATACACCCATTTTTCCAAAACATACACATATTAGTTTCACACATCATAACTCAATCCTACAATGACTCTACACACATTTACAGATTCAATTCATCTTTTCAACATGTAAATATACAACTTTCAGCACTATTTTCACTTATCCATTCTTCCAAAACATACACATATTAGTTTCACACATCATATCTCAGTACTATGGTATTTTACACACATTTACTCATTCTATTCATTCTATTCATTTTAATAACACATAATTTCACAAATTTCAATCCTAATAAAACTCCCTATTGCTGGCCATTGCTTGAGCAAATTCCTAAATTTTTTTGTTTTCAAAACATAATTTTATCTTTATTCATGCATTTACAATCCCAACTTGCTATGATTTCATTCAATTTAACACTTCCATTTGAAATTACATGAAACCTAAAAATTAAAATTGGGGATTTTCTTCCCCTCTTCCAAAGAACAAGAAAGAAATGAAATTAATTGAGGACAAGTTTCTTACCTTTGCTATTTTAACTCATTTGAATGAGTTCTTGCAAAAATATCCAAAAATCGTGTTCTTGTCTTTCAAATTTCCAGCTTCCTCTCATTATTTTCCCAAGCTCACTTACTCCCTAAGTTTAGTCCTTTAATTTATTTTTTTATGTAGGAATTTCATGCTTTACTCTCCCAGCCAGCCTTATTACTTAAAAAAAAAAAAAGACGGAGGAGAAGAGCAATTTTAGTGTGTGATTAAGTTATAATATATGGTATTTTTTACTTGAAAATATATTAAAATATTTATTTTTAATATTTGACATACATATCAAAACTATTGAAACACAAATAATAATAATAATAATAATTTTTCATGTTAAATTCACTTTTAAAGCACAGCAAAACGCATATTAAAACACAATATCAAACAGCCTTTAATAGTCATTCTGTTTCCTAACATACAGCTGGACACTTAATAAAGTTAGGGTTTTTTCCTCGAAATTTACAAAAATGCCACCCTATTGTCCACATTGTTATTTCTAGCAAATACCTCATCGTTGGCACTTTTCATGCATCGATTTAATTTTTTTTTATCTCGTCCAGATTATTACACTAATAAATTGAGAATTTTCTTGCCACCTGTCATAATAAAATTTATTTATTAGCTGTGAGTTTACACTGACTGACGATATTGTTTGTGCATAAATTCATATTTTAATTCATTAAGGGCTTGACACAAATTCACCGTGAATTTTTCACCACTACTTCACAAAATTTTTATTATTTTTAAGTTGGTTTTTAAATGATTTATCATTTGGTTTATATAAAGATAGGAGAGTGAAAATTATTGAAATTTTAAGAAAAAAATTTCAAGTGACTTAGATTTTAGCCACCAATAATTATAATTTTATAATTTTAGTATTTATAGATTCATTTTTCAGAAATAAGTTTATTAATGGTAGCTTTCACCTTTAATGACGCTAAAAAAAATAAATTAGAGCTTGATAATTTTTTTTATTTGATTATGAGTTTTAGGCCAATTAAAATATATTCTGTTGTTATAAATTGAGTGATAAAAATTTATGAGTTGTTTGTTTTTTATATATATTTTAATGAAATATAAGTTTTTAGGATCCAGAAACTTATATCATGATATTTTAGTTATTAAATTCACCCTTAATAATTGAAAAAGATAATAGAAAAATGACGCGTCATTTATCCAAATAAGTGATGCATTGTCTGCTTCTAACGTGTTTATATTTTAAAATTTATTTTTAATATTAATATATCTAAATCATCTAAAATTATAAAAATAATTTAATTTAAAATAAAAAAATATAATGTTTTTTAAAAAAACTTGTGAAACGTCAAACTTTTTTGTTTCTCATTAAGAAAACGCGTTTCCTTCGCAAGGGTTTTTAGTCCGAGAAGAGAGAGAATCAAGGCAACAAACAGAGAAGATGACCCCCCAAATCGATCGAGAATTCTAGAAGGTAAAATAAAACATCACCTGGGTTTGAATTATTATTTTTATAATTATTTCTCATTTGACTTGGTGTTTTGATTTCACTTTCCGAAGCTGTTCTTGATTGTGGAGATTTTGGTTTAACCTGGCAACCTGATTTTCTTTTCTTTCTAAAATATTCTTTGTTTAACCCACTTTTTTTTATAAAAAAACAGTATCTATTAAATTTATTTAACTGGAAATTGAACAGCTATTTTGCATCTAAGGAAATTAGGAATCATGGTTTTTTTTTTCCTTCAGCAATTGAGGGTTACGGAGGAAAAAAATGAAAATCTGGACGGACCTGAAGGAAAGAGGGAGATATACCCTTACGCCCTTTTTTTGTATCCTTATCCAAATGCAAGTCGGTTCTGTGTATGCATAGCTGGTCCTTGTACTTTGTCTTTCTTTTCATTGATGTAAAATGATCTATGTTGCCTGCAATTGAACAGGTTCTTGAAGCAACAGACTGAACCTAAAAGTAGCAGGACAGTCTTCAATGGGATATGTTGCTCTTACAAATGATCGTATAACAGATTGGAAAACTATAGTTGTCTTGCTTCACTCTACATGAGTAGTTGAGTGCGAGTTTTGTTTTTTTCTGGTTATATCTGAAAGCATAAGTAATAGAGTAGTTGGATTGCAATGGATAACATCATCAGTGAGAGCCTGCTTCGTCCCAACTGGAGAAAAGTCGCATATGGAGGAATGCAGCCCGGGTTTGATGATAATCATACTGATGAGTCTTTTCTTGAAGATATGGTCATGAATGCTAATGTTGTTAAGCGGGACATTCTGAAGGTGATGCAAGACTCAGTTTCTATCTCTCAGTATCTGTGCATTGTTACTCTTGTCAGCTTGGTTTGGGCTCACACCCTTCAATCAACCCTTGATGAAAATTCCCTCTTGCTCCTTGATGCAAGCCTTTTTGGATCAGGTTTTTTAGTTCTTCTTTTAACCAAAGAAATGCGTTCCTTGAATCTACTCTTCCATTATATCCTCAATATCTCTTTTTTCACAACTGGGTTATACATGTTGGCTCCTATTTATCACCCTCTCACGAGGTCCATAAGCTCGGACTCCATTTGGGCAGTTACTGTTACACTTGTCATACTCCATCTCTTCCTGCATGACTATTCAGGATCGACCATTAAAGCTCCTGTGGCCCTAAAAAATCCAAGCTTAACCAGTTGTGTATCTTTAAATGCTTCTGTTGTCGCTTCAGTTTTTATTGCGTCTCGTCTTCCATCAAGGCTGCATGTATTTGCCATCATGCTATTTTCGTTGCAAGTCTTCCTTTTTGCTCCATTTGTCACTTACTGTATCAAGAAATTCTCCTTCCGCTTGCACCTTGTGTTTTCTTTTGGGTTGATGGCCGTGACCCTGGCTCTGGTTTATACACTGCACCACTTACTTTTCATGCTACTGCTTGGTTTCTTGGTGTTTATAAGTGTTGTCTGTCCTTATTGGCTCATAAGAATTCAGGAATACAAGTTTGAGATCAATGGCCCTTGGGATGAGGCTAAGCTTTGTTTCAATGTAACAGATTGAGATTCTTTGATCTCTGGATGGGATTGATTGGAAAGCAATGAGATTAAATTGCTCATGAAAAAGGGGACTTGGTTCACTGTTTGTTTTGCAGGACGATTGGTTCATAATATATGTTGGGGAATTATTGTGGAATTGTTGAGGGATTAAATGTTTGAGCTTTGATCATTAGGCAGGTGTGATAGCATTCCAGTTTCTAATTTAGTCTCATCAAGGATGTTCATGCAGAGTTAACCTCGAAAGTGTTTTGCTTCTCAAATCACACACACTCAACAATGCTGCTGTGTTGCCATCATCTTTTGATGCGCTAATTTTTTCACGGTTAAATCATTAAGGATCGATCCTCTGTATTCTAGAGCCTTTCAGTTGATTATGCATGGTTTAAAGCTGTAAACCCCAACTCCTTTAGCAAACGCCAGACTGGGTATTTTGGAGTTAGGGTTATGGAGTTACAATCATTGTATTTTGCAACGAATTGGATTTATTTAGGTGAATGGAGTCATTTCAGTTCTCTGAATCTCTCCATGAAAGTTTGCTAGTTCTAGAAGCACGAGTCGGAAAACTAGTAGTGCCCACTACAGGCAGGCAAGATTGTGCCATAGCCAGGAATTATTTTAAACATGGCAGAATGCCAATACAACTATTCATCGTTGCATCTTTAAAAAAATTAATTGAAAATTAAAAAAACTGATATTCACTTTAATGAAATAAAACAAAAATTACATGAACTAATAAATAAAACAAATTTTCTTTTATCAAAATTTTTATTTTTTTTAAAAATGCTTATCATAATCTTAAAAGCAAGTTTTAATAAAAAAAAGTGATGAATTGATGTTTTTTTATATGAAAATATTACAATAAATATAAAAATAATAATTTTGAGAAAAATTATAATAAAATTTTAAAAAAATAAATATTTCATTAATATTTAGAAAATTATACATATTAGGTTTATATATAACTATTCAAAAAGTGATTGTTAACATTACTATGAAAGGCTAAAATATCTTTTAAAAATGCATAATTAAATAATTATTTAAAAAAAATTCAATTAAAAAATATAAAATAATAATAAAATTAAAAAAAATAAAAAGATATGCACACATGGGTTTGACCTGCATGTCTTTCAATAGGGTGGTCAAGCGCCCAATTTATATGAAAATATTACAATAAATATAACAATAATAATTTTAAGAAAAATTATAATGAAAATTTAAAAAATAGATATTTCATCCATATTTATAAAATTATATATATTAGGTTCATATTAACATTACTATGAAAGGCTCAAATATCTTTTAAAAATGCATAATTAGATAATTATTTAAAAATAATTTAATTAAACAATAAAAAAAACAATGGAATTAAAAAAAATAAAAGGACATGCACACATGGAATTGACGTGCATACCTTTCAATGGGGTGGTCAATCGCTCAATTTTAAAAGAAAAACCGTGCGTGGGAAGGAAACCGGCGTCTTTGAGGTTCTCAATAACATCGAATCAGGAGATCCGACCCGATAAATAAAAACACAGATTCGGAAGACGGAAGCAGAAAAGGCCTAGAAACCCTAGAAAAACCCCGTCCAAATTCTACGAGAATCATCAGCTGCTCCTGCAGAAAGAAGCGAAAATTTAAATTCTGGGAGAGAATGGGAAAGAAGAAGAAGAGAGCATCGTCAAAAGTATGGTGCTATTACTGCGATAGGGAATTCGATGACGAGAAGATTTTAGTACAGCACCAGAAAGCCAAGCATTTCAAGTGCCATGTCTGCCATAAAAAGCTATCGACCGCTGGTGGCATGGCCATTCATGTCCTCCAGGTCCACAAAGAGTCCGTCTCCAAGTAATAACCAAAAGCCTTGCTGCTCCTTTTTTCCCCCTTTTCTCTCTCTCTGTCTATCATTTTTTTTTTTAATTTCTTACCTTTTTACTTATATTTTAGTTATTGTCGGAGAATGCGATTAATTAGGGTTTCATCAGTTTTCATTATTGGGATTTATTTTTCAAAATCACGATCTGTTTGGCTATAAATGTTTTTTTATTGGAATTAAAAATTCCAGCTTGCTTGCAGTACATTGCTTGTTGTTCAATACCTTTTCTTTTGTGGGGTTTTCGATATATGTATGTGAGATTGACTGAAAATTGACTTGAGGAGAATGTTGTGTTATTTTTTTATTTTATTTTAGGTATCAGAATTGTTTTTTTGATTTTTATGCTGTTGACGAGGTCTACGTTGATTTAGGTGACCTTGTCTGACTATATGATGGATTTGGTTCAGGGTTCCCAATGCAAAACCTGGAAGAGAATCAACTGATATTGAAATATATGGAATGCAAGGAATCCCACCTGATGTTCTCGCTGCTCACTATGGAGAAGAAGGTAAGGAAGTTGACTGGTGTTGTTTTCAACAAGTTACTTTGTAATGATTGTATGTACTTGCCTACCATCATTACTTTTCTGTTAATTGATTGATTTGTTGAGTTTTATATCTTTTCATCTTTAGAGTTCTGTCGTCATTGCTGGAATTGAAAATGTACTTGCCTGTCATCATTACTTTTCTGTTAATTGATTGATTTTTAAATTTTTAAATCTTTTCAGCTTAGAGCTCTGTCGTCATTGCTGGAATTGAAACTTGGGATTTTAGACCTTTTTATTTGTTTAGTTCTTTCTTTTATTCCCTCAACTTGCAAATTGGCTGAGCTTTTTATTCTGTATAAACTAGTTTATGTCATTTTTCCTCTCTTGTATTTTTGCAATTTTGGTAAAGTTAAAGGTACTGTTGAATTCTAATTTTTCCATGATACAGTTAGCTTCTTTTTTATATGTATATTTATCAGTTTGGAGTCTACTCGCAATTTCTGTTACTGTACTAAGAGTTTAATTGTAGAAGTTGTGGTATTTATCACATAAATTTTGTTTACTTCTCACTGATATTATATTTACTGGCAGAAGATGAGAATCCATCAAAAGCTGCTAAAGTGGATATTCCATCAGCTCAGCTTGTCGGTGGTATGGTGCCAGGACCATTGGGTGCTGGATATCCTCCACGACCTCTTGCTGCAATGCAGCCAAGGTATTTCTTTTCTATTCTCTACTATTAGAAGATTACCACATCCTTCTATACTAATATTTCACCTAGCATTGAAATGCAGTTTTTTCTTCATTATCATGATTAATGCTGTTCTTTTATGTTTATATTTCACCATTTTGCAAGCATTGAAATGGAGTTCATTAGTGTCGTGGATGACTGCGATTTTGAAGCACTTTTTAATTGTTCTTGCTTCATTCATCTCACAAAAGTATTTTCAAAATAGAATATAGGTTGTTGAGAAGGATTTTTGTGGACTACTATACCCAGATTAGGATATTGATGTTTAATTGAGTTTATTTGAGTATAAGGCAGCAAGGGATGAACAAAATGCAACTTTCTTCATCTATATTTTTGTTGTTCTCCTTTCATGACAACTGTAATATGCTTTAATTAAACCAAGTAATCCAGGATTCTAACCATACAACTGTGTTTCATGCTTATCCTAATATGGCTACTACTCAAACTTTGGATGTTATCTTGTAAAGAATAGAAGATCATCTTTGATCCTAGGTCAGGTCCTTGTACTCTCAGTTCAGTTAAACCATGGAACTATCTGTTTGTCCTGAATTTTCTCATGATTCTGTTTCGAAGATTTGAAATCTGTGACATATACCCTGACCAAGTATAAAAGTGAAACTTCTGACTAACTGTGTCTTCAGCTTTCAAAACTAATTGAATCTTGCCCTCATCAAAGGTTATGGGGTCCCCATAGAAGTAAACAACAGATTCATCCAACATGGCTTTATTACATTTGAATTATTTGGAAAATATAGTGATTCATGGTGTCAATTTATGTGCAGAGGAAAATTGTGATTAAGTTCTCATCATATTTTTGTTGGTTTTTGGTTACAGTTATAATTCTGCTGTACCTGCTCCTCATGCTGGTTGGCTGGTTCCTCCTCGTTCACAACATTGGTTGCCACAGCATCCTGCAGTTTCAGTTCCTTCTTCTGCCCCAATCACATATACCCAGCAGCCACTATTTCCTGTACAAAATGTGAGGCCTCCTGTGCCATCAACCATGACACCTGCACTCATACCTTCGCAAGTAACTCCTCCAGGACTGCCCACATCCACACCATCTGTATCACAACCATTGTTCCCTGTTGTTAACAATAATTTGCCTCAAAGTTCAACATTTTCTGCTCCTTTTCCTTCGAAAAGTCTCTTATCAAGCTCGCCTGCAGAAGTTAAAGGTTCAATGAATGTGCATTTGGGAGTCAATGCTTCAGTGACAACTGGCTACCTTACTCAGAGTGCTTCAGGTTTGATTGTGGCCCCTTATTGATTTATAATATAATAGATGCTCTTTATTTGAAAAAAAAGGTATTGAAACAGATCTTGTGTCTAACGTTTTTCGTGGTTGATTTAAAAAGTGTTAATTTTCATTGCGTGTGATGGTTTCTTTTGCAGCCTTCATGCTACAATAGGATCATACTTTATTATAATTGCTTTTATTAGGACCCATCATAAAATCTAAGTTTGCATTTTGCTCCCTGAATGGTAATGTCCCACTTCAATTTGTTTATAGCATCTGGGACACTAGGCAATACACATTCTTATGCCTCTGGTCCAAATACTGGTGGCCCTTCTATTGGACCGCCCCCTGTAATTGCAAACAAGGCACCTGTCATCCAGCCAGCTGTTAATGAAGTCTATCTTGTTTGGGATGATGAGGCGATGTCCATGGTAGGTTGTTTGTGTTAAGAATGCTTTCTTTCAGTTTGACCTGATAAATTCTCACTTGTTAGACCTGCTAATGGTTTGAATATTTGCAGGAGGAAAGAAGAATGTCCTTACCAAAGTATCAGGTGCATGATGAAACTAGCCAGGTAAGTTGTGACTACCCCTTTACTATTTGGAGTTGGTTTGCACGTCTAACTAGATGGGTAGGCTTTATGCCTTTTGTTTTCAGATACAGTTGTTTACGCATTGTTACCTATTTAGAGAGGTATTTCTGTATGAATTTCCAATTTTTTCTTTTTCTTAACTCGTCAACAAACCCACAGTTTGCAAATGGTTATGTGCCTTGTAGTCAAGTATCTTTTGACTTCTAATGTCCATTGGCTGATGGGCATGCTGTTTCTGTTTTTGTTTTCCGTGATTATGTGGTTGTCAGATGATTCAACTAGTCATATTTGTTAATTATGTCGGTATTTAGTTATTACTGTTTTGACAAGCTTGCTGGAATCAAATCGAGGATTCTCCTTCTCCTCCTTCCTAACGTCATTCTCAGTTAACAAAAGTGTATGTATTGCTTATTTAGAATTTGAATTTATTTGTTGTTATTCTTCTCCCTATGCTTGACTTTGAAATGTGGGGTTTGGGTGGAACAAGATGACACCCAACAGATTTTTGCTCATTCCTAGCATGATTACAATTTATTTTTATCATCGAACAGTGAAGTCGGACTTGGCCCAGGTCAGCATCTTTCGCAAAGTTTGGCATCTTTCGCAATAGGACCAAGCTTTCAAATACCTGGTTTATCCAACTGATTTCTAGTCACAATTCATTTCTTCTCATTGTTGTTGCTTGTTGCAGATGAGCTCCATTGATGCAGCTATTGACAGAAGAATATTGGAAAGCAGGCTTGCTGGTCGAATGGCATTTTAGAAACTGAAGGCTACTTGGAATCTTTTTGCAGATGCGAAGCCCTGCTGAGCGCCACAAAATTCATATTAAATGCGTGGGGATCCCTGGTTCTTGTTTGCATCCTTCAGGATCATGCTTGTGTTGTATTCTTTACAAGGTAGTGAGATAAAATGAGCCCCCATTCTTTAGCTTGTAGGTTAAATCTCGAGGGATGGCGGCAACAATCTTTCTGTCCCTTTCAATCTTTCTTTCTTTCCTTTTTTTAACCTTTGAAAAAAAAAAAAAACGTGTGAGCCTGTTAGGTTAATATATTTTAGTTCGCTCTTATTATCTGGCTCAATCTCTTGCCGTCATTTTGCATGTACCTCGTGAAACTTGGAATTGGATCTGCTGTGAGCATTATTTTCTTGTTTTATGGATTTAAGTTTCACTATTCATTAAATCATAGTGTAGGTCGTGGTTTTCATGAAGGAGATGGTGTATAACTTGCAAAATTTATTTCATTATTAACAAATAAAACTAAAGATTTGGAATGTTCAAACACGATTCTCCCTGTTAAAAAGCAGTGCAGCATCAGCAATGCTGCTTCTTTTTCCTACTGTTCTTAAGACACGGAAAGATGCAGCTTTATCTTTGTATTTTCCTGCAGCTAGGATTTTGACCATTATGTAAAAGCTCATCTTGTAAAAGCTATCTTGGTGTTAATGTGTTTGTGTTGAAGAGAGAGATCAATGGAAATGGTTTTCGGTAACATGTAGGAAAACACGCATTGATGTTTGGAAAGGTATTTTTATTTAATTTAATTTTATATTTTTAGAATGATTAAATGATGTTTTAAGATTGAAATAATTTGAGGCATTTTCCAGAGAAAATATGTTTATATGGTCCAAACCGGAACCTTATTTTTTCATACCGTGGGTGATTAGAAAATGTATTAATGGGTGATAAGTTATTGGATCTATTTATAAAAAAGAAATGGGAGGGCTTTCATCCGTTTATTTTTTTTAAAAAAAAAAGTTTAATTTTTTATGGTTAGGCATGTGGGCTTAACCTTGTAAACCAAGGCATGTTTGGGTCATGTTCTTGAAGCCTAGGTGAGTTTGGGCTTTCCACCACCTTTTTTTTAATTAATTATTTTGTTTATTTTTTTTAATTTTAGAATAAAATTCACTTTAAATAAAATAATTAAGATGGTAATTATAAAATTATTCTGTTATTCCATTATTTTAAAATAAGATAATAGTTACTATGATAATATTAGTGAATTTTTATGACTAATTATTTATGAATCTAATAAATAATTTGTTTTTAAAAAATTCTTGCTCATAAATTTTCAATGAGAATAAAATATCTATTCATTTATTTTTTATGGTAAAATTTTTATATAATTTTATTAAATTAATTACTCTTATATACTCTGAAGTCCCTAAATTTTTTATTTTTATTTTTTTACATTTTCAGTCCTTGTAGTTCCAGTGATATAAAATTTCCAGTAGGCACCTTTATTTTGTTCAGGAGCGGTACCCTGAAAGAACATATCTTGAGTATCATGAGAAAATTTCATTAAATAATAGCCGTTTTTATCTTGTTTAATCTTGCAAGATTAAACATACTTCTATGGGAACTCTTCTGGGTTTATATGAACTTTAAAGAAGCATTAGGCTTGTGCATGTCTGGACGCATATCTATCATGCCTAGGTTTGGTGTGACCTGAAGTTGCAATCTGACTATCCTCGTATTCTGTGCCAGCAACGAGTCAAAGGGTCATACTTACTCTGTACCCTCACCACAAGCCACAACATGCTAAGAATTTGGTGACACTGGAAGCTGACTCGAATTTTGAAATACTGAATTCTTATTTTGTATATATCTGTCATTGTCTGCTTGCTGAATCACAATCCAAATTCGGTATTGCTCTATCATTGAGCATGGGATGTCATGTCTTCTGGATACATGAGGATAGATATTCCTTAAGGGACAGCCCATAATTAAACTTGAGACATCCAACCTGGAGTTGTGTCACCTCCAAATTGTAGAATGAGTTAGTGGAAATAATATGAAATGGGGAAGGCTGCCCCTTGGTACGTAGCCAGAGATGTAGTGAGCCTTCATAAGAAGCAGACAATTTAGAGAGAAAGAGGGCGTCTTCTCTCTCTGTGAACCTGCGTGCCTGTGTAATTTATCTTAATATATCTAGTATTATTTGCAAGGTTCCTGGTTCTTTTACGACACGAAATTCATCTGACAACTGTTTGGATAAGCTTCGCATATGCACAGGTTGGAGCGAAGGTTTGTTCTGTGTCACGGAAGACAAAGACCACCACACATGAAGTGGTGGGAGTGATGACAAATGGAGACACTCAAATAGTATGTCTCATGGCTTTGATTTATTAACTTTATTCACTTTTCGTTTGTGTATATTTAATAAACTGCATCCATCTGCATGAAAGAGCAAATATTATGGTCAACAAAATCATCATAAGCAGATTAAATCCTTGGCTAAAAACTGAGGAAGTCGTCCTAGAAAAGGAAGTCTGATGTGACTACAAGGCCTTCTTCTGCCATCATTTAGGAATCATCAAGGATTATTGTGATACTGTTGAGTTTGTTTACGTGTTTTAAAAGAATTTAAAAAAAAATTAAATTTTATTTATTTATTTTAAATTAATATACTTTTAATATTTTTAAATTATTTTAATAAACCGATATAAAAATAATTTTTAAAAAATAAAAATAATTATTAACATATAATTTAATTTTAACATAAAAAATTATTTAAAAACAACGACAACCAATAGCCACATTTAAAAAACAACTGATACCATTAGCCAGCAATTCAAGTTTTGTTATCAGGAGCCAATCATTTCCTCCTGTGCAATTGTTGTTGGCTGTCAGATTAACTTTTTGCTAACTAATCCTAAAGAGAGGCTGTGCCTTTGCTTTAAAATTATGCCCAGTATCATAAATGGATGTATTTTATCTGTATCGAGTTGTTTCTTGTTATGAATGATGGCTTTTGGGTCTCCTGTGCTTCCCGTGGCATGCTATTTATATGGTGTTTTCTAGTTATTTTGATACTTATTACCAAGTTAATCTGCAAGCAAAACAAGTTCTATCCTTGCATTCGTGTTGGTGTGCTGTCGGGACATATAGTAATTATTTTAAATCTATTTTACAAGGGTATTCCCAATTACTTTTATTGATTGAAAATTAGGAGTTGCGCTTAAACAATTAGGGTTTTTTCTCAATTTTCCACCATAACCTTCTCAATTGTCACTGTTTTGTATGCTATACGTACACCCTTTATATTCACAGGTGGGCGTAGCATGTCAGCAGCATTTGTTGAACATCAGCCTCGTAAGTGTAACTGTAACTGTCAGCATGGTTTTAACCTGCAGTTGCAATACCTAGGCCTTGTATAACATGTGTCTACCATTAAGGTCATGAACTAGTAGCAGATCTTAGAATTGTTTCCCCAATACATATGTTTTCAATAGTTTCACTGAAAGCGCTGCACTTGGAACACTTCTAAGGATGAACATCATAATATTCCTCAAAGTGCATGAATTCATTACGTGTCATACATGATTATGATACTGTTTACCTTGTCAATATACTTGCAGGGCTTTTGTGTGGGTAAAAGCTACTCCAGTTAGGTCCATATCCGTAACATGTACGTACTTTTGGAGTGGAATAAAAGGGACAAAAAGAATGTTCAAATCCTTCAAAGGTCTAGCCCAAAGGAGGAAAAAGTCTCAAGAACTCTCTAGATTAGGTTTAGGGGAAAAGAAGCCTGCACAGAATTAAAACTAGGAAGAAGCAAAAGAAGATCGATCTTGCGTTAGTCTCATTATAGTTCGTAATTATTGTTATAAAAAAAACATCAAAAGCTTGCTATAACTACTTCTAGAGAGGCGTCGTAATGTCTTGTCATTGTCAAGATTTTAGTATTCTGCTCGTGTAAGCTAACCTTATTCAAGAGTGGTTGGATTGATTGATTAAATGCGTGGGAGCACAAGCAAACCCAAAACAAAAGCGGGTTTTGTGTATGAATATAAGACTGGCCTCGTTGAGACAAAGAAAGACTTGTTGAAGGTCGTTGCGGAGTTCAAAATATGTTCAGTTTTATGCTTGCTATTAACACTCATTTTGTCGGTAAAGTTCACCATACCATAGTAATTTCAGTTCTATAAATAACATATGTTGACCCAATCTATTATTTCCTGCAAAATTTGGACGCAAAAGGCAGCCATTTTACTGGCAGATTCAAGTTTACCATTCTTTTTTTTTCTTTTAATTATTACTATCTCAATCATGACTTGCATCCGACTCTGGCTCGTCAATGGTATTTGTACTTAGGCAGTCAAAAGACATTGGGATGAAGATCCACTACTCTCTACGAGCGAAGAAGTTATGAAGAATATTTCATTAGAAATTGTTCGGGAAAGGTTGTTGGACCGTGTTCATCGGGTAAAGCTTGGATTTTCAGTTTATTTAATCTAAGGTCACGGCATATTTAATCTAAGCTTGGTTAGGCCCGTCTATTATTGCAGCGCAAACGAGATTTTGGAAATTTTTAATTTTTTTAATCTTCAAATTAATTTATTATTTAGTGTTTTTTTTTTATAATTTAGATGTGTTGATAAAAAATAAAATAAAAATATTATTTTAATAACAATAAAAGCTTTAAAAAAACAACTTCTATCATATTTTCAAATCAATTTTAACTAGTATTTGATATTATGTTAGCGATTATTTTTTAAAGTATTTTTTATTTAAAAATATATGAAAATAATGTTTTTTTTAAAAAAAATCTATTTTAATATTATCATATCAAAAGAAGATCCAAAAATATAAAAAAAATAATTACAAACAAAAATAATATTTCAAGATTTTATGAAATATAAATTCTAACGCAAAAACAGATACGAAATAAGAGTATTTAAATGAAGCTTTCAATCCTGTCCATTTCAGGATATCCCGTATGGCATTGAACATCATCTGATGTATTGGAAAGAATTTAGAAATGGTTCTCTTAGGATTGAACAACACTTCACCACTCCTAAACTAAGCCAGCGAAAGATTATTGCGGGCAAGAATTGAGGGATAAGAAATTGGGGAAGCTCCTTCCATTTCTAGGGTTACTGCTACTTTTCTGTTTTGCATCTTTTACTGCAAATTTCTTTTCAAGGTGGCCATCTTCATGCATATTTGGCAAGAACTGAATGGGAACGCTAAGATGGATGCCTTTCTTTGAAAATAAATAAATAATAAAATAGTAAGGCAGTAGATAAGAAGATATGAGTGCAATCCAAGAAACTATACGTACGCGGCATCCATCCAGAATAAGCTTTTGGAAAACTAGGGACAGTGTGCAAACCAGCAAATTGTCTTTTCGGTGGGTGCTGCCATTCCTGCTTTTACATCTTGCTTTTTTGAATTAAGGTTGCAAATTTAGAAGGATGAATTTAATTGGATGAGTTTTAAATTTATTTTTTTAAAATTATTAGTTTGAGTTTTATAAATTTTAAAATTATTAAAGATTTATATAATTATTAATTTTAAATTTTATAAAATTAAACAAAAAATATATAAGTTTATCCAAACATCATATTAATTAAAATAAATAAATAAATAAGCGTGACAACATCCACAATTTTTTTTTTAGGACTTGAAGTAACTTTTACTTTAGTCATTCTTTTTTCCCGTGACTGAACTAGATAAAGGGAAACAATGCACTTACCTTTACGAAACAAGAAAGGAGATTTAAGTAAACCAGTGATTGGCCTAGTAGTGGAAGGAGTTTGTCTCTTTCCATTGCATCTGGGTTCGAGTCTTAGCGTGCACGCCTATCACTCTCGCGGTGCCTTACATACCTACTGGGTTTGCAGGGTATTCAGTGAGCCGTGGGAATTAGTCGTGATGCGCGCAAGCTGGCCCGGACACCCACGTAAATAAAAAAAAAAGATTTAACCATTAATTAATTAAAGTCACTGTAGCAGTCACCCAGAGTCATTACCGTACTTGTTCTCAAGCTGGAGGCATGTTAAGGGATTGGATGGGTTATCATCTAGATAAAGATTTTATTAATATTTTTTATAATTTTCAATTAAATTATTAAAATATTTTAAAAATTTGCATGGAGTCTTTCAATATAATATTTTAGCTTAGGTTAAAATTTTAGAATTTTTAAAAAAATTCAGAAATTTGATGAAAAATCACAATTTGACAAGTTTTATGTTATTAGAAGTAATTTTCAATCCGACAATCAGATTGATCTGAAATTTTACAAGAGATTTTAAAATATATTAAATTAAATCTAGTTAAAATTTTAAAATAAACACAGCTTGATAGTGTTAACAAAAAAAAAACAGTCAAATAAAAGAAAAATAATTTATTAAGAGAAAAATTATTATTTATCATTAAAAAGTAAAACAAACCAGCTCTTCTTTCCTTTTAAATATTGCCAACTAAGCAAAAACGAAATAGGAAAAGAAAGAAAAGAAAAGGCGAGAGACAAAGAGAGAAAAACATAAAAAAAATCCAAGGAAAAAAAGGCGAGAAAATAACCTTGTAAACTTACAAAATCCAACTTATAAAACACTAATCTAAAAAAAAATCAAGTGAAGGAAAGAAGAATTAAGACAGAGAAAAAATTTAGTTACTTTGTTTTCCAGTTGACATGAAATTGTTATTTTATCCTGATAGAGGAGGTGTTACAATATCAATTTAAATTTGATTATAAATGAATTATATGTCATAAAACATCAAAGGATATAACTTCAATAGTGAATTTATTTTTACTTTAATTTTAATTTTATGTACTTTAAAATTTATTTTTTAATATTTTAGGGAATATATTTGAATTAAAACTTTATTGTTAACTTCAAAAATTCATATACATGAGTTAATAATTAATCTTAAAAAATTTATATATTTATTTAATAGCTCAGGATAGGAAAATTTTTTGGCTCCGCCCTTTATTGTTCTTATTAGCATCCATTGTTTATTCACACAAGAGGATAGGTGTTGAAGCTAATGAAGACACTACAACATTTAATAGTTTTATAAATGAAATTTTTTCATTGGCATAAGACACATATTCCATCAATAATTAATTTACTAATAAAATCACCGATGAAAATGCTTCATCATGAATCTTTCATCAGTAATTTTTTGTTCACCGGTAAATCTATTGGTAATAAAAAAATATTATTACTGATAAATTTACTGACGAAATAGATTTGTAAAATACATTACCCACTCTATTCTATTGGTTTATCCTTCGAAAAATACCATCAATAATTTTATCGGCAATTATTTAAAAATATTTTTAAAAAATCTATTTTATAAAATTATAAAATAATTAAATTAATATAAATCAACACTCTATAATATATACTCAAAATGCTTAGAAAAATGAATAACAAAATCAACTCAAACAAATTTGCAACAAATAAATAAAACAAAAAAATAAATTCAACTAAAAAAATTCATATAAAAAAATGAAGTTGTAATTGCTAAAAATCTAAAAATCCTATAAATAAATCAACTAAAAATTGATCTCATATGAAAAAAAAATCTTACAACATTTTAATAATTATTAAGAACAAAAAAAATTAAAAACAAAATAAAAAAACAAATATAGTGAAAAAATCATGAAAAAAAAAGAAAAAAGAAAATTCTTACCTTAATGTAGTTGCAAATGAAGCTAAGGAGAGAAAAGGAATTTCATAAAGCATATTAATTAAAAACAATTAAGAGGATTATAGAAGAAAGAAGAAGAAGACACACTTGAACATGGAGGAGAAGAGAAGGAGAGTAGAAGAGGAGAGAAGAGAAAGAGATAAATATTGATATTTCTTACATGTAGTGAAAAAGAAAAGGAAGAATAAGAAATGAATCTATCTTTCTAAAATAAGGGGATTTAGGTTTTTTATCGAAACGCATTAACGACGGTTTTATCGATAAATAACTAAATATTAATATTTTTTAATTATTTTTTTGATAATATTTAATTTAAATTTTTTAATTTCATAAAAAGTTCTTGAAAACCGCCAACAATCACTGATGATTTTTTAATCCGTCAGTAATTCTATTTTAATATTAATGAAAATTTCAAATTAATTGAATGTTTTTAGAAAACTGCTTTCAATCACCAACGGATCTTCAATCCGTTGGTGATTTTGTCCATAAAAAACAACAATTAACAATGTAATTAAAAGATGAACAGTTCTAGAGCTCTCTGGAAAATACTGATGGAAGTTTTCTTTAGTGATTTTTTTTGTAATTAACATGATAAATAATGTTAACAGTTTTCTAATGAATTTTACTGATGAAATGAATTCCGTCTATAACTATATTGGTAAATTATTATTTTTTTTATTTTAATTTAATTTTTTTCACTTTAATTCCCTCTATATATAGCAAGGAAATATTTTTGATAATAAAATCTCTTAAAAATTTATTAATAAAAATAATTTTTTAATATTTTTATTTATATTTATTAATTTTCTGTTCATGAAAGTTAAGATACGTGCATGTACACTAGGGAATTGCACCTCATCCTCCATGTTTGACTCAGAGCTTGTGTACTAATTGTTTTTTTTAAATATAATAAAATATATTAAAATAATATATTTTTTTATTTTTTATTAGTTATTTGCTACCATTTGAAAATTATAAACTAAAATACATCGCATGTTTATTTTTTGAATGGATACGTAGAGCCAACACAAATTTGCAAATTTTGTGCTGCCAAGTCATCCCCTAAGATTCTGTACTTCTTTTGTAACTTTGTGTGAAGGGCTAACATTATAATTCTTTGGAATGCGCACCTTCTTTGTGGCTGCCATATATTGTTATATGCTGCCGTAGCTTTCCTCAGTTGAAGAAACTATGTATTCCGTCGAAGCTCAAAAACACAATGGATGAAGTGGTGAGGAAGCGACTAATTGGGGCTGTGATGCCAAAATCACGAAAGGAAACGAAAAAAACAAAGCAAATTATATGGACAGCACATATTGTCATATTACCGCATGTGCCATCCTTGATCGATCTCCACTTGACTTAAGAAAAAATAAATTAATTTTAAAGGTGATATTAAATTGGTTAAGTTTTAAATTTATTTTTTTAAAATTATTAATTTAAATTTTATAAATTTTAAAATTACTAAAAATTTACTTGTTAACTTTAACCCTCATAAAATTAATTAAAATATACATAAATTGATTAGATATTTATATTAATAATAAATAAATAAATAAATAAATTAAGATTTGTGGATGACAAGTAGACACCGTGCTGTTATGGGCAGTGTTATCATAATCGGTTAGCCGGTTCATTGGTTGAATCATGGGTCACTACGTAATAATTATAGTATATATAATAATATAATTATTGAGATATGATGACATAGTCATGTTAGTGGTGTTGATTGAGATGCATCTTGGTAGAGCATGAGGTCAAGTGTCCATGTCTTTTCTTAGTGGTACAAGTGGGTCTTTTCTTTCGAGAGTTGTGAGAGTGAAGATAAATTTTATTATTATTATTTAATTATTTTAATGCATTCATATTAAAAATAAATTTTAAAAAATTAAAAAATATATATTATTTAAATATATTTTTAAGTATAAATTCTTTAAAAAATAATAGTCATTACAATTTTATATCCAGTAATTGATTTACTTCCATTTCTTAATTCAAGTAACTAGTTGATTTCTTAATTCAAGTAATTAGTTGAGTTGAGTGTTTATTTTTGTGTTGGGATTAATTTTTAAAATATTTTTTATTTAAAATATAATAAATTAATTTTTTTAGATCTTTTTAGATAATTTTAATATATTGATATTAAATAAAAAATAAAAAAATCATTTTAATATATTGTAATTACAAGAGTGTTCCATTTCCTTAAACCAGACTGATGTCAGCTTTAATTTATTGGTAAAATCTGTCGATCCATTGCAGTTTATATAGGCATCATAAATAAGGAGTTGAAAAGTCCCAACCCCCATGAATGGAAGGGGAGTTACAGAAAAATATGGAAAAGAAAAAAAGAAAAAGAATACTGTGTCTTCACGGTGGAAAATCATCTATTTTTTAATTGAATAAAAAAAATTATAAATTTTAGTTTTAACCAAAATCCAAAAGAGGATTTTTGTCGAAACTCATGCAAAATCATTCAACTAATTTTATTAACCAAACAAGATTAAATCTATGATTAGGATGAAATTCAGCCCCAATCATGTATATAAATGAATATTACAAAAGTTATTAAAGATTACTTCTTAAAATGTTTTTTTTATAAATAAAAATAAATAAATATTCATAAAACACCATTTGCAATTCCTAAAACTGCTCCTAAATCTAATATGTCAAAGCAAATTCTCAAGTTATAAGATTACGGTGGCAGAAAACAGATTAGACAGATTAATTAGATAAAGGCTAATTAATTAAACAATACAATAATACGTACGAGACATGAAGGTTAGCCAATCAGATTCACCTTCACCTGAATATTATATAGCAAGTACTTCAGGTGACCTCTCATTTACCTGCTAGAATATCATAATCCCACGATAACTAGTACCCCTCTCTTATGGTGCTAAAAACCAAAGCTATTATTTGCTAGCGAATTAACCAGTAAAGGACTGGAATGGAATTGTGAGCTGATCAAGGAGGCCTGTTACTGGGGTGGTGACTGTAGGTTCGTAAGCAAAACCATGCAATTCATCATCATCATCATCATCTCCCAATCCATCAATGCAAGAACAAGGAGGAATCCACTGCCACATCTTTCTCAAGATATCAAACAACAAAACCTTGATCGATCCTCGGATAATGATAGCAATAAACTCACCATGCCCAACACAATCAAACCCATGACCACCTCCCAGCTCCGCAAATTGTAAGTAAAGTTGCTGTGGCATCCTTTCAATCTCCATCCATGTTGTTCCACAAGGTTGCAAGCGCCAAAGTCTCAAGCTCTTTGGCACGTTGAGCTTGCTCTTCTCCACTGCTGCAACAAGAATGAGTTTTCCCGTGCTCTCAACCAATCTTGGCGAGCGTAGAAATCGCCGCATTGGAGCTTGAATCTTGCACCAACTGTTTGCTGCTATGTCATAAGCCAAAACGCTAAATGGGTTGTAATTCATGCAGTAAAATCTGTCATCAACACAAATCATTTGACCTGATTCAAGGCTACAAAGCCTTGGGAGAGAAGAAGTAGTACCCCATAGAGAGTAAAACCCACCAGCATCAATATGAAAACTTTCGGTGGATAAATTCTTGACTGCATATGGAGAAATCAAGTCATCACCTGCAACAGCCCCAACAATTGAGGATGGCCCAACTTTTAAGCCAATTGAAGGAAAGAGACGTGGCCTTAAAGTTGGTGGCAACTGAGATAGAGAACCAATAAGTGGGTTGCATAAAATGATACTCTTTGCACCAGCCTCGTCTGAGACCCAACATATTAAGCCACCAGAAGCAGCCGCAGGAGAGAACCCGGATGGAACCAAGGAAAAAGAAATTCTATACCATGCAATATCATATGGATCAAAGAGGTATCCTTCACAAATATTGGCCGTCATAGTTTTTCCGCCGCTATCACTGGTGCTATTGTTGTTTCTATAGATGTAGCTTTTTAGGCTTTTGTGCTTGAAGAATAGGAACCAATGGCGGCGTGGTGATATCTGGATATAGAGTTCAAGAAAATTATTGGAGAACAAGAGACCATACCATCTCTTGCAGACACAACGAGCTCTAAAAAAGGCTGGAGGAGGAAGAAAGGCGAGAACACGATCAATCAGCGTTTGTGGGAGTTTGCTCCATATCCTGGTGTCCATCCAAGGACTGGTAACACTATCCGTAACGTTAGTACTGCTAGTGCCAGGAGTGAAGGTGTAGGAGAAGGGTAAGAGCATAGCATTGTTGAAAGCACCTTCCATGTAGGAGTAGCTAGGCTAAAAGAACTATCTGGGTTTTGTTTTTTTTTTTTAAGCCTGAAGAAAGAAATGGAGAAGGTTTGAAAGGACTTTTTTTTAACAAAAGTCTTGTTTGTTAGCACTCTTTTCAAGGAGAAATTAAAGAAAGGCCAGCGATGGATTTAAGTTCATCGGAGTCAACAGCTAAAGTTGCTCTAACCGGCACAGAAAACCTGAGGTACTACGGCATAAAAAACGATTTTAATTATTTAGGCCAGCGATGAATTTAAGTTCATCGTAGTCAACAACTAAAGTTGCGTTTTTAATTTCCATTTTTAATTTTTTAAATTATTTTAATGTATTAATATGAGAAATAAATTTTAAAAAATATATATTATTTTAACACGCAATTTCTACTGCTCTAACCGGCACTAAAGAGAAAACCTGAGGTACTACGGCATAAAAAACCATTGTAATTATTTAGCGAACAAAAAGGGCTGTGTTTTGGTTTGGTAGCAGCATAAGACTGCATGCAATCATGTGGGAAGGTATCTATTTTGTTACTTCAACGGATATGGAGAGACGAAGGTGAAGGGAGAAAACGCTAAAGTCAGGTAGCAGAAGGAAAGAACAAAGAACATGTTTCTAGGGTTTTGAATGGAATTGGCTGGTTCGCAAGTGTTTAAAAAGGAAAGGAAATCTGAGACCTTAGCTACTTTTTCGCTCTGTATTTTGATCTTTTGGTGAAAAAATGGTTTGATCTTCGCCCCTCTATCGATTCAGTGTTTCCATGACAAGGCCGAGGTAGGAAAGACATGATGAGGTGAGAGATTGCTAATGTCAGTGATTATTCACTGGTCATGAATTCTGAGCAATCTTAATTACATCCAGCTAATCGATCAACTCTACTCTTATATATCTCTTCTTTTTTTTACTACAGGATCTAATGGAACATGAACTTGACTACGTATAGTACACGTTTGTTTGAAAGAAAATCTAACCAAAAAAAAAGTTTAGGGAGCACTGGGTAATTCATGAAGGGAAAAGACTAATTTGAATATTGCAAAACCCAGCAAAAAAATAAAAATAAAGAGATAATAATATATTATTTAGGTATATTTATAATTAAAAAAATATTTTTATAAAAATATTATCTATATGTAGTAGAAGTACCAGGTTTAAGAAAAATTAAGGAAAAATAAAAACTTGGGTTAATCTGATGACTTAATTGATTTAGCAAGATTCGATAAAAAAAATATTTAATTAAAATTTGTTAATTATTTATTTTTATTAATAAAAATAATATTATTTTAATTTAAAAAATCTAAATTAATCTATAATATTTTGTGATGCAATCAAAATCTTATAAAAATTAATTATGAGGCCGAGTTTAAAATTTTTGGATAAAAGTATTCAAATTGAGAATTGATAAATAAAGAACTTCCAAAACAAGAAAAATGGGTGCAAACATCGATCAAATTAAAAAGAGAAAACGTACAGGTACCAATCTGGTCATCAATTAGAAGAAATATATAGTTACAGATTACTTTTTAAAAGTTCTTTAATATCATGTTTTTACCTGAGTATATTTTAAAAATGTACTTGCCATTAAAAACATTTTGAAAAATTATTTTTATTATTATTTTTCAATGATTTTATATGTTAATAAAAAATTAAAAAGAAATGTATTTGATATATTTTAAAATAAAAAATACTTTTAAAAAATACCTTTTAATCTTATTTGTTTTTTGACACAAATGCAGTTTTTAAAGAATTTGAATTTGTTTTGTTTAAAATTAACTTTTAGTGTTTTTTTATTATTTTGACATGTTAATATAAAAATAAATTTTAAAAAATAAATAAATTATTTTAAAGTATTTTCAACCAAAATGTTTTTAAAAAACAATTGGTGTCAAACAAGTTTTGAATCATAATATTAAATATACACCGAATTTTTTTTTAATATTAAAATATAAAATTATTAAAAAATAAAAATATTAATTTAATATTTTTTAAAAAATAAATAAAATTTTAAAATATATCCAAACCCATTTTAAAACGCCGTACAAAACATCCACGGAGAAGAGCTTCCACGACCCAAATTTGCATTAACAAAATAATACCATAAATTGGTTGCCCGCTAATTATTAATCTAATATTTTAGAATCGGCCCCATCATTATTATTGGGTCCAGGCCGAGACATCATATCCAGCACACAGTGAGCTAGTTAGTGTACTTGAAAGTAAAGAGTTTGTCAGATCATACGTCGTATGGTCCCATCGCTGTGTTATGGAGGCTTCAGACACAGTTTGGCGTGAACTACAAGAAGCTTTAATTTGACAAGGTTCAGTTTGGTTCTCCAGTAAAAGAAGGAGGGAGGAGCAGGACAACTCGGCAGCGTTCATTATTCTAGTAACGGAGCACACCTTGGCTTCTGTCTGGTTTTGTAAAGAGAAGCAGAAATCTTTCAGGTCAGAACTCTCACTTGTACCGAAATCGACACATCGTCTTGTTTCTATCGAATCCTAAACTATCATCATTGTCTCAGAAAGTGGACAAAATGTGAGTGATCAGATTTGGAAAACTAATGCTTGTTTCAAGAAATCTTCTCCTTTTGGAAATAAGATAACTCTTCGGATTTGGAAATTGGGTTTTCCTTCAAGTAACCTCTCTGTTTCTTTCCACGAGCTGTCTATTCTTTTTCTTCTTCTTTTTTATATCCTTCCTCCTCTAGTTCTCCCATTTTATTGTTTATAGTAAGGTATTTGTTATTTTGGGATTGAATTGTTTTTATATATATATAATTTAAATTTAAGATAAATTAATTATAAATTATACAGTATAAATACAATGATAAATAAATATAATTTTAAAATTTAAAATATTTTTAAATGGTCAGGATTAAATAAATGTTTAACTTAAATTAATTTAACTTAAATAAAATATTATGAAAAAAAAAATTAATATAAATATTTTAAATATAAAAGTAGATCAATGTTTTTAAAGCTAATAAAATTTAAAACATCAATTGTTTTATTTAAATTTCTACAAAGTATAAATATGAAAAAAACAACATGAATTAAATCATATATATTAATGATAAATTTAATTTTAAAAAATTAATATTATTATTAATAAAAACAGTAATAATAATTTTTAATATTATTATTAATATAATTATTATTGAAAATAGTAATGAAAAAAGTTTTTATACTTGTATAGTTTAATTAATTAAATCGAATTCGTTTAATTTGATTTAATGACTTTTCAAGATTGGAACGAAACATATAAAATAAAATCAGAATATTCTAATTAAAATTTAATTAAAAAATTCTAAATAGATGAAGATTTAAAATAAAATAAAAATTATTCTATTCTATTTTATTATTTAAATTAATATAAAATGGTTCATCTATCTCAGGTAAAACAGAATGAAATTGACATCGTTGACTTTATTGTTGTATTTTTTTTTTGTGGTGTGTGTGAACACTTCAATTGATGATGGATGCCCATTACTATACATTCACATTTCATTTGACCATGCCTTACTAGCTCAATAAAACAGTTTGTTGAATCGCTTGTTTCCATATGTTTCTTTTTCCTCTTTTGACCTGATGTACAATAAAAAACTTTGACGGAAACAGCTAAAAATATTTTTTTTTTTATGGGTAATATTTTTTTAAAAAAGCATATTATTTGAAATTTATTTTCAGTGAAATAACATAGTTTTATTTTGTTATGTTTTAGAAGCATCATATTTATTAAATATTATTATTTTTAAGCGTGAAAAAATAATTACAGCACTTCAAATTAGTGATATTCACAAGTTCACCAGCAACCGAATTCGTGAATTCCAGATTCCATTACAACTTATAATTACATGGGTGTAGTTACAAGTCTATTCAGACATCATCTTAGTTATATCCGGAAAAAAAGGGCACAAATTCGTACGCAAGGTTGTTGACTCCTTTAAAAATTCTGAGGATGGCAAAGTCAAAGTAAGCCTGTTTCCAGTCCAGGTGATAGAAGCGAAAAACACAAACAGGTCATGGACAAAAGAGGAGCCAAATGTTCTAAAAGTAAAAGAGCCGTGGTCCGACAACTTAGAAGAAACGTGATTGCTACGATGTTATAATTAATCACAATAATATCTTCGCACTGCCTATTGTATATTTATTTATAAACTATGCTCAAGTCATATAATATAATTTTTCTCACTGCTAATTTATTTTTTCTATTTTTATTGAATATTATGTTTATTTTATTTTATAAGCTTCATAGAAAAATAACAATTTTCTCAAGTCATAACTAAGAAATAAATAATTTTGTATTTATTAATTTTATACTTTCATGAATAAAAATAATTATTTTATTTTAACTATGCGGAAGTGGAAGGTTTAAATAATTAAATAATTATTTTATTTTAAATAATAAATATTTTTATTATCATGAATAAATATATATTTAGTTATTTCTAGCTATTTATCTCACCATCCGTAGCTGTTTAGATTTTTATTTTTATTTTTTTTGAATTTTACTTTCGAATTGAGGGTGTTCTCGAATTCAAGAGAAACTAGTACGGGAAGACAAGTTTTGTGTTTGCGGGCTGTGCATCGCTCTTCTTTTATCTTATTTTATGTGTGGCTTCATTAACTTAACACGTCACGTTTCTGTTTCCCATGCCGCGGCGGCGGCGGATGGAATCTTAAATCACCTAAAGCTTGAACCATAGGATTCCAAAGACACCTAACGACCCGGGGTTCAGATCAAAGGCTGAAAGCTCGCAGACGCGAGATTGCTCCGGCGCTAGTGGACTCGAAGGTTGGGCCATGCAAGTTGACCTAGGGGCGTGGTCATGGCGGGTTGATCGGGCCCTAAAGACCGGACCGACTGGTTGTAACTCAGGAACTTTTTGTAGGTGGAAGACTTCAGGTGAGGGCCGTGAGGACATGATGGCGGAGACGAGGCAGGGCGACCAAAAGGTCTGAAGCTTAATGACACAGGGATAGATCTGACTTTGGAAACTTAAGGGCTTTGCTCTTTCAAGATTTTCCATTTTACCGATTGTTTGTTTGTGAATATTAAAAATATTTTTTTAAAAAATTATTTTTTTATTTGTTTTGATATTTTTTAAATTATTTTTATATAAAAATAATTTTTAAAAATAAAAAATATTATTTCGGTGAACTAAAAGCATTTTAAAATTAATATAGTAGTAATTGCTAAATATATTAAAAATAATTTAAAAATTTTAAAAATAGTTTTTAACTGTAAAAATAAACATCCTTAACATTTTTTTTTTAACTCAGTAACACTTAAGTTTTAAATTCTTACCCTCTTAATTTTTCTCAACCAAACTTTTTCCATATACTTCTTCTTCTTTCTCTTTTTTTTTTTTAAATAATGTGAGTGTTAGAATTATCTTATATATATTTTAACTAATCTCATAATTTTTAAAATTAATAATTATATAAGTTTTTAATAACTATTATATTAACAATTATAAAACTCAAACTTTAAATTATTAAAAAATAAATTTTTTAATCACAAACTCTTTTCTCTTTTCACTGTAATATCTATTATATGATTAAAATATATGCTTCTCTAATGGTTAAAATAATATGCTTCTTTGGTAGCGTGGTACTCAGTAATCTGCAAACCAAGAACACCCTTGATTTGTTTTTTGTAACTTTTTTTTTTTTTTACTAAGCTACGTGCTTGTATCGCAGAAAATTGCAGGTTTCTCCGTGTATTTATTTGTTGTCTAAAGGTTTCTTATTATTGTAAAAAAATCTCTCTTTGTTTGTTTGAGTTTTAGCATATGTGAAGAGTAAGTTATTGTTCATTATAAACATATGGGGAATATTACTAGTAATTTTTTTCTTTTTTGACTTACTATTATATTTCTAGGTGGGGTTTGTTTTACATTAAGCATTTTTATATATAATAAATTTTATGATATTTGATAAATAATAATGTAAAAACTATGATAATATTTAAACAATAATCATAGGGATGATAATAAAATTTGTTAGGATAGGAGCAATGATAATAATAATAATTGCACTATAATAATAATTATTAGTTACAATAAGAATAATAGTGATAATGATAAAATAATTAAGTGAAAAGGACATGATGTTAGATAAAGAGGCTTATAATATTGTCATGGTGGAAGTTACATAAACTTAGTAGTGAAGGGGCAATGATGTGGTTGAAATTGTTAGATCTTATGGTTATATATTATTCTCTGTATTATATTTTATGAATTGGAAATGTAATCTAATAAATAAATTAAATTTATAAATATAAAATACACACACAAAAAAAATTATGAAAATATCTTTTTATAAAATATTCTACATGAAATAAGCTTCTCTTTGAAAATCCTTGTGATCATTCATTATATATAAAAATGACAAAATAAGTTCCTCGAAGGTATTTGAAACCAAAGTATACAAAAGTCTCTTAAACTTATTAATGATCTGCTATCCTCACCATGAATTTCTTTTAGCTTCAACCTTGGTTATGGTAATGCAATCCACGAATAATATGTTCCATATATCAACTAAGATCTTATTCACCATCGGTTCCTTCAAGTAGCCTAATTCCATGGAGAAATGCGCTTCTCTCGTGTCCAACTTTAATTCCGTGTTTCCTTCCCATTTTGTTTATGATTTTTCAAAAATATAATTATTTTTGTTATGAATAAATTAAGACATTTATGTTCTCAATTAAAAGCATGACATTTTAAGTCTCTTAGTTTCTTCATTTAAAATATATTTTTTAGAAAATACGAAAACTAGTTTTTTTCCAAAATAATAGCTTTTTATCAAAAGATTGCTTTCTCTTCGTAGCACAAGCTAGCCCACTCCTTGAGCTTTGTTGTGGGTTAAATTATTTTTTTATATAAAAAATAATATTGAAGTATCATATGCATGCTTTAAAAAAAGAAAAAAAATAGATTACTCAGATTTGGATTGAATAATTTAGTTTTATTTAAATTAGACGAGAGAAATAAAAAAACAATAACAAAGAGATCAAATTTAAAAAGAAAAGATTAGAATAATTTAGGGAAAAAATATTTTTTTAAAAGAGAAAAAACGATGTATCTTAATTCACATTAAATACAAAAAACAAAATAAAGCAAAAAAAACATAAAAGATCAACACTAATCAACCCGAGTTAGTATGACAAACATGAAATCTTGATAATTAGAGTTAAGCCAACCCAGAATATCTTGCTAAACCCATGATCTATATCATGAGATTATAATAACTCAATTAAAAAGGTAAAGATAATTATAAAGTTTTTTTTTATAAAAAAAATTCAACTCGTGACTTAAATAATTAGACTTGAAGCACCTTATCTAAACTAAAAAAATCATGAAGTTTAATTTTCAATCAATCAAATATTAAATGATAAAATTAAAAAAATTAAAATTAAAAGTATAAGGATCAAAATTGAAATATAAAATAAATTTTATATTTTATTGAAGGATAAAATTAAAAAAAATCAATTTAACAAAAGAATAAAGATCCTAATTGACATAAAAAATAAAATTTTGATTAAAGAGTGAGATTGACAAAAAAAGTAACTTAAAAAAAATAATGAGGTTCAAAGTGGTAAAAAATTATACTATAAATTTGAATTAACAAATAAAATTGAAAACATATAACCTTTACAAAAAGAGTAATAAAAAATAGAAATCAAAACAACCAAATTGAAAAATATAATATCATAAATTTATATTGAGGGATAAAATTAAAAGCTAATAAAACTTTTACAAAAAAGTCAAGCTGTCATTTTGTATCAAATTAAAAATAAAAAGAATAAGGATTAAATTAAAAAAATAATATATATTAAATTGAAATTGATAAAAAAAATTGAAAACAAATAAAACTTTTAGAAAAGAGCCAAAAAAAAAATTAAAAAATAAAGACTGAATTTGAAATTTCAAGTATAAAGAGGAATAAATTGTCATTTTAGAGGGAGGAAAGAGAAAGAGAAAAAAGTTTCACGGCAATAAACCGACCACTTAACATCTATACGCGTTGCTCTAAAAAAGATACTTTCGTCCATTATGAGATGCTGTACATACGGTGTAAAGTGCATGGGTGCCTCCTACACACACCTAACTTTATATATATATATAAATTTTAAATTGTTTATAAGCTGATATGGTAATATCAAAAAGATTTTTTGTGAAAAGATAAAAAGACCCCTTAACACTACTTTTACTTTTTTACATTATGATTGTTTCATTGTACTTTCAATTTTTTTTAGTTTTTATATTATTCAAAATATAAAATTGCCTCTCATCTTACATGATAATAATAATAAAAAAAATTATTTTGAAAATACCACATTACCCATTGAATTCAATTTTATTTTATTTTTTTATTTAAAATTATTTTGATTGTTTTACTGTTTTTTTAAAGGAAAAAAATTTACTTGTTCTTGACTAATTTAATAATGACTAATGCTACATTTAAAAAAATATAAAAAGATTTTAGTACCCTCATTAATTAGTTTTAAGTTTTGTAGTGTGAATGACAAAACTATTATTATATTAATTAATAGTGTTTTCGAATCTTAAGCTATAGTATTTTTTTTCAATGCCTATTAGTTTTTGTTAATATATGTAAATTTTTTATTAACATGGAAACGTAATCCTACCTATATAATAATAGCATTCCAATATACTATTACTACTCACACGTTCAGGTTTGGCAAAATAAATTTTTTATATCAGCAACATTGTAGACTTTTCATGACTCGTAAACAAATGGCGTCGGGCACCTAAAAGTAGATGAAAATGGGTTTCTCAATGCCAAAGTCCATTTGAGAAAGGAGGAAGAGATAATGCCAAACTCTGCGAAAAGACAGATAAGAGCTTGGTGGAGGAAGTGTCCCATTCCCAGTCAAATGCTTGCAGACAGACAGAAACAAACTCCCTTATCATTCAGGTTTGGTTTCATCATCTAATCTTATAGAAGGTTTTTTTTTTTTTTAACTCCATTTTGAATAATAGTTTTCGGATTTTGCAGTTAATTAACTATTTGGAGTTTAGGGGACAGCGAAAATGTCAAGGTAATCTCTTCTATCTATAAATTGCTCTTTTGAAACATTTTGTTTTTCCTTAAAAAAGACAAAGAATTACGTCCCTGTCATTGCTGGTTTGAAATGGTAAATAGGAGCATGACTTTTTCAAGACAGAGTAAATTATGTGGAAACTGGAAAGATCTTTTGATGATATCTATGACTATTCCGATGCTGCAAATCATACCCTAAATTTTAATCCCTTTTTATATTTTGCAATATGGTGGTGTATAACTAACTACAAATGAGAATTTGCAGTACTCAATTCCTGTAGAGCAGGTGAAGTATTCTTGGATTTATTTATGCTGACTTTTTGGAAAATCACATCTTAGTTTAATGTTTTCTTGACTTTTGGGAAATTACATCTTAATTTACTGTGTTTTTCGTCTTATTAAACCATCAAGTTGTGGCGTAGGGTGGTGTTGCTGACGCTTGGTTTGTTGAACCCAACCCTGGTTTCAAATAATTTCTTAATGTATCCGAAACATGTTTTTTTATATCAATTTGTGGGATGAAATTTTTAAAATTTATGAAAGAATTTGCTGAGGGGTCAATTCTTCTCTCCATAATAGTCGTCAGCATTTTGGCAACCATAGCGTGCAGATTCAAAAAGGTTTTGTGTCTATAGTTTGCAGTCGGTTCTTCTTTCTTTTCTCATTTCCCATCTACTGGGTTTCGTGGTGAGAGGAGCATGACTGGATCCAGAAGCATGCGCTTGTGGGAAATTAAAATCTTGCTTCCTGATAAAAAAGAAGGAAGCCTGACTCGGGAACCAAAACCATTTGAGCTCAATAATGCATGGTTCACTGAGCATTTCTCCACTCTTTCCCCATCCTTCAGGCTTTTTTAGTTTCGACAGAGTTTTGCAACAGAGAAAGGGGGCTCATGGAATTTGATTTCACTAATCTGTTGGGTGTGGACACGCACCCGTAACGGGATGTTCTCTAGCTGCTTGATATTTCCGTTTCTTATCTTTGGTTCATGATATGGATGTGTTCATCGGATGACAGTTCATACACAAGCAGCGGAGAAGAATTTCCTTGCTTTTCCCTTTCTTTCTTCAAGGCTTCATGTTATTTCGTTACCACTGCTGAATAATGCTTGGAAAAGTTTTACTGTTCCTGTTATAATGACGATGATGATGATCAAGATTGACATTTTTATTATCATCATGCCAATATGTTGATAAATATTAAGTTTTCCATGATAAGTTATGCTTCTGAAATTACACCTGTAAAGTCAAGCGTCAACTTTAAGGGAAGCAAGGTGGAGAGAGTAATAAATACACTATTTTGCCAGACCCTCCGGAAGATATGCTTAAAGCACACCTCAAGAGAAGATGGGCAAGCGGAGATTGTGAAGTCACTTTGCATCCAGTGCTATTGAAAATTAAACCATATATATTCGTCTGACCATTATACACGATGGTTGGCAATGGGCAATTTTTAATCGACAACACTTTGCACCTATTGTTAGCGACTGGCTGAGAAACATTAAAAAATAAGAAGTCTAACTATTAAGATTCCTTTTGTTACTACGAGAAAGGAAATGTATTAGAATTCTAAAGGGTATTTGTCAAGATCAGCAGCAATGGCAGCCTTGCAACCAACGCCAAGCCCCCAGCACATCATAATATTACGAGTGGAGAGTGGGGTTGGGGAGCATGGGAAAGAAGTAGAGAATAAAAAAAGAAAAAGAAGAAGACAACTCAATTGAGAGGAGAGACGATAGAAATTGTGGAGTTGGAAGACATGATAAGCGCTGGAACAACATGAGATGATTATGGAGTTTTTGAACGCTTAAGCTTACACGATTTGTGGTCAGTGGTCATCAATCAATCATCATCCAAAAAAAAGTCCACCGCAGCCAGCACCACCAAAAGTAAACGCCATTTGAGGTTCATATATCTAATTATACAGCCTTTTATTTATTTATTTATATTTTATATCATGTAGTTGCCACTAAAATATCAAATGACCTAACGTCACGCCCGCACTCTCTTCATTTCTGTCTCTCTCTTTAGGTCAATGAGGGGTTCGATTGCAATCTCACATCTTTGTAAGCCTACAAGTTCTCCTAGATAGAATGGATAATCATGTACTTTGCCATCTCTTCTTCCATCATCTCCTCCACCCCCATCCCCCCACCTCCTCCTCCTCCTCCTTATGTCTTTTTCTTGTTCCACTATTTTGGTACCTTAAACTTGAATGATGGTGAAGATAATGGTCAAGAAAGACAGCTTTTCTACTGTGCCAGGCTTGACATATCAAATCATTATAATTCAAAGACCACCGCCCCCTTCGTCCTCTTCCTTGGTCATGTTCTTATTTCATCTTTTAATAGCATCGTTACTGTCTCCTTGCCATGCTGCTACTGTCTGCAATCAAGATGATCACGACTCTCTCTTGTCCTTCTCCTCCTATTTATCATCTCCTTTGAATTGGGATCGCTCCACTGATTGCTGCCTCTGGGAAGGAGTTAATTGCAATGAAACTGCAGATGGCCGAGTAACCAGTCTCTCTCTACCTTTTAGAGACCTTACTGGCACCCTATCCCCATATCTTGCCAATCTCACAAGCCTTACTCACCTCAATCTATCACATAATCGCCTGCATGGTCCTCTACCAGTTGGATTCTTTTCCTCTCTCAGCGGCCTCCAGGTCCTTGATCTCAGCTACAACCGTCTCGATGGTGAATTACCGTCCGTTGATACCAATAACCTTATCCCTATCAAGATAGTAGACTTGTCTAGCAACCGCTTCGATGGGGAATTAAGTCACTCCAACTCATTTCTCTGGGCAGCCTGGAATTTGACAAGACTTAATGTCAGCAATAACAGCTTCACAGGCCAAATTCCTTCCAACGTCTGCCAAATTTCTCCTGTTTCCATAACCCTCCTTGACTTCTCCAGCAATGATTTCAGCGGGAACCTTACTCCAGAACTAGGGGAATGTTCCAAACTTGAGATATTCCGCGCTGGTTTCAATAATCTCTCGGGGATGATTCCTGATGATCTGTACAAAGCGACATCACTCGTACATTTCTCGTTACCTGTCAACTACCTCTCTGGTCCAGTCAGTGATGCTTTGGTCAATCTCACTAATCTTAAGGTTCTCGAGCTGTACTCCAATAAATTTTCCGGCAGGATACCAAGGGACATAGGCAAGCTCTCCAAGTTGGAACAGTTGCTGCTTCACATTAACAGTCTCGCAGGTCCTCTGCCTCCATCTCTGATGAACTGCACCAATCTAGTAAAATTGAATCTGCGAGTCAATTTCTTGGCAGGAAATCTCTCTGACCTCGATTTCTCCACACTCCCCAAGCTTACCACCCTCGATCTTGGTAACAACAACTTTACAGGTATCTTTCCCACAAGCCTCTACTCATGCACATCACTAGTTGCAGTTAGACTTGCCAGTAATCAGATAGAGGGGCAGATCTCACCTGACATAACAGCTCTAAAATCTCTGTCCTTTCTTTCAATTTCCGCCAACAACTTAACTAACATTACTGGGGCTATCCGAATTCTGATGGGTTGCAAGAGCCTCACTGCTCTCATCCTCTCCAATAATACTATGAGTGAAGGTATACTAGACGATGGAAATACATTAGATTCAGCTGGATTCCAAAATCTCCAGGTTTTGGCTCTAGGTCGTTGCAAACTCTCTGGTCAAGTGCCTTCCTGGCTAGCCAGCATCAGGGGACTACAGGTCATAGATCTATCTTACAATCAAATCAGGGGTTCAATTCCTGGTTGGCTGGGTGGTCTGCCTAGCCTTTTCTACTTGGACTTGTCCAATAACCTTCTTTCAGGAGGATTTCCTCTGGAACTCGCAGGATTGCAAACACTAACATCGCAAGAGGCTGTTAAACAAGTGGAAAGAAGTTATCTAGAGTTACCCGTGTTTGTCAAGCCCACAACTACTACCAATTTGCAGTACAATCAGCTCTCTAGCCTGCCACCAGCTATATACCTTAAAAACAACAACCTCAGTGGCAACATCCCTGTGCAGATTGGCCAACTGAAGTTCCTTCATGTGCTGGATCTCAGTGATAACAGATTCTTCGGGAACATTCCTGATCAGTTATCGAACCTCACTAACTTGGAGAAATTGGATCTCTCAGGAAATGACTTATCCGGAGAAATCCCCGCTTCACTCTCAGGTCTGCATTTCCTGTCTTCGTTCAATGTTGCCAATAATGAACTTCATGGACCTATACCATCGGGAGGTCAGTTTGATACTTTCCCCAGTTCCAGCTTTGTAGGGAATCCAGGGTTGTGTGGTCAGGTTTTGCAGCGATCTTGCTCCAGTTCACCAGGAACCAACCATTCTTCGGCTCCTCATAGAAGCACAAACATAAAACTCGTCATTGGACTTGTTGTTGGTATCTGTTTTGGCACCGGTTTATTTATTGCTGCGCTGGCACTGTGGATATTGTCCAAGAGAAGGATCATTCCTGGAGGGGACACGGACAACACTGAGTTGGATACAATTTCCATCAACTCTGGATTTCCTCTCGAGGGTGACAAGGATGCCAGTTTAGTTGTATTGTTCCCAAGTAATACTTATGAGATCAAGGATCTAACCATATCTGAACTCTTGAAATCCACTGACAATTTTAATCAAGCAAACATTGTCGGTTGTGGGGGTTTTGGTCTGGTGTATAAAGCAACATTAGGAGATGGGAGCAAACTGGCTGTCAAGAAACTCTCCGGAGACTTGGGTCTGATGGAAAGAGAATTTAGAGCAGAGGTGGAGGCTCTTTCCACAGCTCAACATGAAATCCTGGTTTCCCTGCAAGGCTATTGTGTGCACGAGGGATGTCGCCTGCTTATATACTCCTTCATGGAAAATGGGAGTTTGGATTATTGGTTGCATGAGAAGATTGATGGTGCATCCAACCTGGATTGGCCCACGAGGCTCAAGATTGCACGGGGCGCTGGTTCTGGTCTGGCTTACATGCACCAGATATGTGAGCCTCATATTGTGCATCGTGACATCAAATCTAGCAACATCCTCCTTGATGAGAAGTTCGAAGCACATGTAGCAGATTTTGGATTGTCCCGGTTGATTCTTCCTTACCAGACTCATGTTACAACCGAACTTGTTGGAACTTTGGGTTATATTCCTCCGGAATATGGGCAAGCATGGGTAGCTACTTTGAGAGGAGATATATACAGTTTTGGAGTTGTTATGCTTGAACTGCTGACTGGGAAGAGGCCTGTGGAGGTATCCAAGCCAAAGATGTCGAGAGAATTGGTTGGCTGGGTGCAGCAAATGAGAAATGAGGGTAAACAAAAAGAAGTCTTTGATCCTCTCCTGAGAGGAAAGGGTTTTGATGACGAGATGCTGCAAGTACTAGATGTGGCCTGCATGTGTATTAGCCAGAATCCTTTCAAGAGACCAACCATCAAGGAAGTTGTTGATTGGCTCAAGAATGTTGGCTCGCACAGAAATGAAAACAAGGGTTAGTGGAAAATGGTCTTCAACACATATTAAACAGACATGTATACCTGCACAAATTATGAGGGTTTTTTTGTTAATTGTTTTCGAATGTAAATGGATAATTTTCCTATCATATGGTATATAGACGTACAGAAAAAGAAATTACAACTTATAATTAGTTATTAACTGAGGAATCTATAAGTTGAGTTAAAGATACAGTCTTATGACTGGAATTTCATCTCCAATACATGCAACCTATCACATAGAAGCACATAAAACAGCAGCTTCTTGCCTAAAACATTAACAACTCCTCATGGTCATCTCCGATACATTCATTACCTGAATCACTGCATTTTTTATAACTGAACCAATTCACTATTTATTTACCTTTTATTTGCAGCAGACCATAGTCATTTAAATGATATTGTCAGTATTTGTTTGGGTGCAATAATGGATTATATTAAGAAAGATCAAGACCACTAGAGGGCCACTCCAATAACACCAGCTAAACAAAATATAAAGCATGCCTGGAGGAGGATTAGTCCACTGCACGAATTGCTAAGATCAGGAGGAACCCATCTTGTCAATATTCGTAGAGAAGGTAAAGTGTTGATGTTCAAGAATGAAGCTATGTAAACACACACACACACACACACACACTTACACTTGAAGACCTATAACTTTTAGTTGGTAGTTGTTACAACATCCTGAAGGTTGAAGAAAAAAATAAGTATATTTTGAGGGATACAACTGTGAATGAAGAGGAATTATATAAGATGATAAAGATGCCTTTCGTTTAACGAATCACAACATTGCAAGTCATATGGGTCTTGAGTAAGCAGATTAAAAAATTCTTATTAATCAAAGCAAATCGCAAATCGTAAATCGAAGTAATAGCACCATCAAAACACCTCGAGCCATCTCTTTTCATCAAAAAAGTAAACTACAAAACTGATAAAAGCCATCGCAGTCCTCAAAATGTTCTTCTAAATTGCCAGTTCATGCCTTTAGAAGTTTCATTTGAACAATGTAGGCCATCCAATCTTCAGCTTCTCTTCAAAGTAGCCATTAAAAGGAATGGTAATTAAATAACTAAACTACAAGATGAGATTCTCTATAGTCTTTAGCAAACAAGATAAGATTCTCTATAGTCTTTAGCGATGCAGATGTTTATCTCTTCAGGCATAATGATGCATAAAGCACTAATCACTTACTTTTAGCCAAATTCTAGCATTCGGTTTAAAAATAACAGGCTAAGAAGGACAACAGAACCCAAATATCAAAGAAAAAGAATTGAGTGGTCAGGGATGACGCGTCAATCACTAAGAGAGGAAGAGAAAAGGGAAAGCATAATAACTTACTTTAATGAACCAACCTTTAGCATCTGGAAGTTGAAATTGCTGCTTCTGCCTTTGTCAACTACTAGGTCATTTTTGCAAAGTAGGCATTAAAACAAACAGCTAGCCTGCAAAGGACACACTAGCCAGCCATGAGCATAAATTGATATAAAAGTTTGCTAGAGAAAGAGATTATCTTAAAGTTCAGTGTTGTGCTTGAGAGCAGACAAAAGGAAAGAAAAAAAGGTGTTGATTGGACAATGATGAAAATGATGCGTTCAGGCAATAATGAGAGAACAAGTTCCGTCTGTCTTCGATAGAAGAAGAAGTAGAACAGGAGCATTGCTGCTGCTGTTGCCTGTTGCCTGTTGCCTGTTGCCTACTAAATATATGATCTGTTGCAACTTTGAGAGGCAAAAAGTAAAACAAGTACTCCTGCTACTAATGGATCCTCCATATAGCATGTAGTGTTGTAATGTCAAAAGTAAAATGCTTGGCAATAGCAATGGCTATGGCAATGACAGCCATCTCCAATTCAATCCCATGTTTCCATTTTGGGTTTCGTACGAAACCCACTTTAGAGGACTTGAATGTGGTTGAATGAGGTGTTTTTGAGATTCTTAGCGAGAATGAAGCCATCAGTGGTGCTGAAGATAGCTCAAGTGTTTGGGAAGCGAAGCTATGGAGAGTGGCCAAAGGAGGAATATGTTCCTCATATTGACAGGTGTCAATGGTGCTATCTGCCCTTAAAAAACATGTATGAATGAAGTTCTGTGTGCTTTTACTAATGCGCTGCTAACTGCTAAAAAAGTAAAAAACCAGACGAGGTATGTCTTATGATCATCACTCATCCGGCTTACAGATTGCAATTGAAACTGGAACTGTACCCAGAGTATGTGCTCATGTACTAGGTTTTTATCACATGCTATACAGTATTTCAAATTTGGCCGGTGATGTGTATTTGGAAAATTGTATTTTTTTTTATACGCACATACATGGCTTTTTGGTTAGAAAAAAAAAACATATCTTTCTGCGATGTTAATATGTTTCAACTTACATACTCTTTTGACAGCCTTTCAAGTCCTCTTGGCTTCTCATGCTAGGCCAAATTAAAAAATAATAAAATAGTTTTATGGTAATTAAGAGAGATTCTATATAATACGATTGTTATGAAATAAGAAAGATAGTCATCTTCATATATATTTTATCTAAGATAAGATATATTTTTATTTTTAGTGATACATGTATCTAATGTGTTTATACGCTAATATTTACCTAAATTGCTATATATATTGGGTAAAATCTACTATGACTTAGAACCTGAACTTGGTAACGAGACTTCATTTTTATTTTTATAATATAAGTGTTGGATCCAAAAAGATTAGAAAAAAAATAGGTATAAATCTGCTTAAAAATTTATGTTGATTAAAATAAATTAAAAAACCACCACTCATACTTAATAAAACTACATCGATTTAGTCTCAAATTAGCTTGCTGTGTTAAAAAACAAATCCTAAAAATTAGAGTGCAAACCATAAATTTATCACATGTACACGTTAATATGAACATAAAAAATTCACATTTTTGAATGTCAAGAGACATAATATATTTATATATTTTACAAAATGTAATTTTGGCTCAATAGTTATTATCCTTGGATAACAATTAAAATTGATTCATTTTCCTAAATGAACTCTTAAAAATATTTTTTGAAAATAAAAGTTATTAACCAAGAATAAGTTGGTTCATTTGAAAATAAAATATTTTCCTAAATTAATTTTTTTATTTAATTTTGATATGGAAGTCATTAACCTAGAATAATAACAAAGATTGATTTGTTTATTTTAGACTAACTTTAAAAAATCAAATTTGAACACAAAAGCTATTAACTTAGAATAACAAAAAAAAAGTTTATTTTATCCCAAGGGGACTTAGAAAAATTGACTGAAAGGCCATTAACCTAGAATAATAACTAAAACTGATTCATTTATTCTAGATAAATTTGAAAAAAATTGAATTTTGGTATGATTTTGATGTGAAAGCCATTAACCTAAAATAATGATCGAAATTGATTTGTTCATTCTAGGCCGACTTAGAAAAAATCAAGTTTTAATATAACTTTTGATACAAAAGTCATTAAAATAGAATAATAATCAAAATTAGTTCATTTATTCTAGGTATACTTTAAAAAATCAAGTTTTAATATAATTTATTTATACAAAGGTAAGGTCATTAATATAGAATAATAAAAAAAAAATTATTCATTTATTCTAGATGAACTTTTTAAAAAATTAGTTTTTAATAACATCTTTCCCGTTCAAAATCACATTAAAATCATAAAACAACTTCTCAAACCCAACATTAATAATATTTCTTGACCATCTACATATCATTAATCAAACCAAATTATCATAGAATACCATATACAATATTAGCAAGATTTTACTTCCACTAATCACTTGACAAAACCAAATCGACACTAACTTCCAATCTCATCATCAATAATATTTCTCAACCATCCATAACACATCATCACCTAATAGAAATCATCCTAAATAATATTCTAAAAATATTAAATATTCTTAGAATAATAATTTTATAATTTAAATTTCTCAACTACAAATTGTTATGAATCCATAGATATAAGATCCAGAAACTCACATGCAAGTTTCAATGCAATCTCAAAATACAATCTCAGAAAGTTAAAAAATAAGATTTAAAATAAAAAACGTGATACAATGATTTATTTGAACTGAGATACCAACATTATTGAAATTCTAATCCCTACCTAATGATTAGCAAATCATAAACTAGAAGTATATGAAAAACATCATAAAAATAATTATTATTTTATATAAGTCAATTTTAGTTCTTTAAAGAACAAAAAAATATGAGCTTTTCTCACACACATAGAATTTTTTTTATGAAATCAAAGTTAAACTTAAATACAAGCTAAATAACACTTTTTATAATATATAAAAAAAATCCTAAATAATTATGAAAAAATAATAAGAGATTTCTAAATAAAATAAAAGAAAAAAATCTTAAATCAATTAGGAAACTAATATAAATTTCGCACAATAACTTCTAAATTTTATCTTAAAGGCTTTTCGATGTTCAATTAACCTTAAATTTTAAACTAATATAAAAAAAATTCTTGAAAACTAGTAAAATTTTAGTACTATCTAAATTGAAAATTATGACTATTAGCATAAAACTATATATTGGAAAGAAAAAATCAATCTAAAACCAACCTTAATTTCATTGAATAATAAGGATTATTACTACTGGCTTAAACTTTTCTAAATAAACATGAAAATATTTATAACAGTTATTGACTCTTAATTTTCTAGTATATAGAAGTTGAAAACTTCAAAAATTCTGCCAAAATATCCTCGCAATCTGAGGATTAATTGCCGCCACCTCTATAATTATATCGTCAGCCCTAAGTCTAAAATTTTAAAGGCTCCAATTGTACGAGAGATGAAAGATGTCTCCGTTGATAACATTTATCCAGTTCTTTAGGCATAGCTCAGTTTCAGATTCCGTCCAAGCTTCTACTCTTGTGCTGCTATCATTTTTCTTCATTTTTTTTCTTGAATGAATCAGATTCCAGGTCATATTCTCATGCACAGTGACTCAGGGGCTCGGATACTTGGAAGGAAATGACCTCTTGACACAGAATGGATATCAAATTCCGAGTTAAGGAAGCATGCAGTACAAGTTAAATTTACTAGAAAAAGAAATGAAATGATACCGAGACAATAAATCATAAAAACGGACGTTCCGGTGGCATGAGCAATCTCCTGCGAAACTCTTACTGAGAATACACAGAAGTCATTTGCCAAAAATCCTAGCGTACCTGTTGAGGGAATGAATTAGGCGTGGCAGCCTGCATATATGCTGATATTTTCTGCCCAGATGAAGATAGCATAAGCTAATAATATCAATGGCAAGCATGGATCTAGCTAGGTATCTGTCATGGAAAATCTTCCATTAATGCCTTGATTGATCTGTGTTTAAAATCCATGTCAGTTTCGATTGGATGCTTATGACATGCAAATCGAAGGTTACAAATAGTTGATCAACACTGAATCAATCGGTTGCTACTGAACTTTTAAAATATTTGGGTCAGAAGTATCTTTTGTGTTATGTTAAAGTCACTGAATAATGCACCATCCATCACAAAAAAGGGAACATGCTTAATTTTAGACGATGGGTCCTTTAAAATCAGAAATTCGTTTTAAAATTAGCATTTGCACCGGCAGCCGCAACAAAATTAGAAGTTTTTGCCAAAGAAGAAAATTGTAAGACCCATTATATCCAAGCCCAAGTATAGCCCAGGACCCCCACCCTAACTCTGTATTTAAGATAGAAGTCTGGCTAGAGAATTTGTATTCCCTTCTCCTCTTTTCCTTTCCCTGCAGTAAATTTTTCTCTCAAATATACTAAGAATTTAGCTCCATCTAAACTTAAGCTTTTAGGTTTTAAGAAGGATTAAAAAAACAAGTATCTTCCTTTTTTGTTATTTCTCAATTAAGGATTTTATAGTTTTTGGATTTTTATTATGATTTAGTGATTGAAAGATTTAAGAGATTTAATTGATATTTTATAATGTTATTTGACTTTAAATGAACCGATTTATCGCACCCTCGCGGCAGAACGCGGCGTCATGGAGACCCTCGATTGATTTTAGATTTTTTTATTTTGTTTTTGTGAATAAGAGAATCGTTGTCTAATATTTGGTCACTAGAAAATCTAACTGGTCTTTTAGAGATTCTAAGATAAGGGACTGGTTGCGTAAAAGAAAGCTATAAGCACCCTCAGTACGCCCTACCTAAAGTAAGCTGCTTAGTATTTGGTTTGCTTTATAATTGTTATGGTGTTGGTGTTTTCTAATCCCATTAGTTTTTCTAAGTTTGATTCAAACTAAATTTATTAAAATAGAAATCCAAGGAGATTCCATGTGTTTTAAAAGCTCATCTTTTCTTTAGTATTTTAAGAGTTTACTACTCGTAAATCATAAGGAGGAGGGACAAAAATTTAGAAATCTAGAACACTTTAAAAACCTATTTTTACCTTAGTATTTTATACTCTCATGGCTCGTAAACCGTGGAGTAAAAAAATTAAAATGTCCTCGATTATAATCAAGGCTTCTTTCAAGGATGTGTGATGACTTATTATCCCTAAAAAATTATTTTTGATATTTATCACTTAGGGTTTATTTATCTAAATATTAATAGTGAATAAATAACAAGTTATTCCCATTAAATATTTTGAATATTTACCACTTAAGGTTTCTTTATCCAAATATTAACAGTGAATAAATAACAAGTTATTCCCATTAAATATTTTGGATATTCATCCCTTTGAGATTTCTTTATCCAAACATTAACGGTGAATAATGGATGAATTCCCTCCAAAATAATTTTTTTTTATTTTTTTGAAATATTAGCCAATATCCTTTGGAGTTTTACAAACATGTTGTAAAATCCAGAAATGTAAAAAAATAATTTTTGTTGTGTTTAAGAAATCCACGCGAAAACATATTTTTGAAACTTTCAATATTTTTTATATAAAAAAAATGTTCAAAGCATGATAGGGTATTGGCCGTATACAACACACAAGAAAATATTTTTATATTTTTTTATCAAAAAACACAAACATCACAGTTAATGGAAATAGTAGATTTGACCGGGTCGCTTATGCACAGTAAATATATAATTAAAGTGCAAAATGAAGAGAATGTATGGAAACTTACTTGGCGCTAATATATAATTAAAGTGCAAAATGAAGAGAATGTATGGAAACTTACTTGGTGCTGAAATAGATGAAGGAGATGGCACTGCAGTTGTTGAACCTAGCCGATGGTTACCTGTTCTGGCGAGAGAAAAAAACAATGGCCACGTTGGTTTTAGCCTCTTTTCCTTGCTTATTCCTATTTTCTTCTCTTTTTTTTCCCTCCTTCTCTATTATGCTTTCTTTTTCTTTTTTTTCTCTTTTCACAGTAGCGAACACTCTTTCCTCCAGCAAGTGTAAGAAGAGAAGAGAACGTAAAGGTCCCTAAAGCCTATGCTATTCTCGCAGCTAGAACACTAGAGAAGAAACACCTGCAGATCCTGTTTTACAGGAAATGAAATAAAAGATCGAAATACAACTCACGTGTGCCTCATTGCTTGCTAGTAACTGATGGACGAAAACAATAACACTGAAGCTGTGATGTGCTGGTGGAGTCTGTGTTCTCTTGCTTTTTCTTGTTTTTTCCTGCTACCTGCCTCTATTTTTCCCCTCCTCCCCAAGTTTAGCAAAGGGTTTATATAGCCTAAACACAGCTTTTATATATGAAAGATATATTACATTAACTCTAGGGTGTAATCTTGGGTGAGCAAAAATAGAAAACCAGAATATTTGATTCCGATTCTGTGATCGGTAGTGATTTCTTTCCAAGTTAGAGGATGGTGCGATTTCTTTCTTGAGCCAGCTGCTCTCTTTGAAAGGAGGCAATAAAAACATGGTCTATAGCTATCCATTCAAGCGAGAGAAACATGAAAACCAAACAGGAAATTGCAGATAAAAAGGAAAGGAAAAAAATGGGCTAGCTATGCAGATAAAAACATGGTTTCTTCAATTTCTTCCTTTAGAAAAATTCCTTCTAATTTTTATCTTCTTATTTTAACACCTTTTCCATGTGATCCTTGGTCCAAAAAAAATTTCAAATTGGCTTGCAATTGGTCTTCAAACTTTAAGCATCTTGCGATTGTATCCCCGTAAACTCGGGCAAAAACAAAATCCTTCTCACTGCAGGAATCCCTGCTGTCACACCAGTTATTCAAACGAAAATATCTTGAGCTTCTGATATTGAAATCAAGTGATTTGAAATTTAAATTTATCTACACATCCAGGACTACAACTTTGATGAAAGAGTTGAAGTGAGATAAAATTGTTTTGGAGAACAAAATATGGTAGTAATCTGGTTGATCAAAAAAGGTCTCATGATCTAATTCAGAAACTAAAAACGTCGAGGATTCCGATATGACTGTGAGTATGACCTAAGAAAAAATCAATAAATTTTGTGATGGAAATAGAGTTTTTAGTGCAAAACTCGGGTCAAGATCCTTCTCGCGGCAGAATTCTCTACTTTCATATTGGATATTCAAATGAGAATATTTTAAACTTCTGATATCAAAATCAAGCAATTCAAAAGCTCAAATTTATCTACGCATTCAGGACTATAAATTTGGTGAGGATTCAAAGTGAAATAAATTCATTTTGAATAATAGAATTGCAACCAAACTCGCCTGGAAACCTTCTTACGACAGGATTTTATATTTTCACACTAGATTTCAAATAGGAATATATTGAGCTTCTGACATCGAAATCAAGCGATTCAAAAGCCCAAATTTATCTACGCTTCTAGGACTATAACTTTGATGGGGAGTCAAAGTGAGATAAAATCTTTTTAGAAAAAAGAATCTGACAGTAATTTAGTTGGTAAAAAAGGCTCTTGATTTGACATTATTGAGCATCCAAATCTGACTGAAAGTCTTTCCTAAAAACAATGATCCTTAAGACCTAATAAAGATGTAGGTTAATTTTTCAACATGTCATGAGTGATAGAATATAGCTAGGATGATCAGATATCATATGAAACCAACTCAGAATCAGAGCCTAAGTTGGAACAAAAAATTATGATAACAACAAGAATAATTTTTTTTTAGTGTAAATTCTGAGGGATTTATATGAAGACTCCTTATCAATCTAAAAAACCCTGACGTTTTTGGCAACAAAGAAAAAGGATAAAGAGAGCAGAAAATAACTCAAATAGGGTTTTGAAAAAAATATTTATTTCTCTGTTTTTGTCAATCTTCCAACAAACATGAGCTAAACTCTTATACTTAGTTCAAAAGAGGTATACACCGTCTCCAACATGTGGGATCCAAAAAAGAGTAACATAAAATTAATTAGATGATTGGAATTATGGATCTTAAAAAATAGATCGGTTGTTTTTAGGATTTACAAATTTGAAGACTAATAGATCAAGATTTTGATCAACCAGTTGGTCTAAATCAGCTAACCAATTGGCTTATAGTGGTGGTCAACCAATTAATCATTTTAGTTGACAGGTTAATCCAATAGTAGAATTTAATCGGGTGTGTTAGGTTTGAACAATTTAGGGTATATTCAGGATTAATTAGGTGAATCGATCAACTTTATAACTATGTTTTGGTCTTTAGGTTTAGAGTTTCAATCTCTCCTGTTATTTATTTTGAGTGTTTTTTTGTATCCGTTATAGGTTATGTTGAAGTTCCTGCTAGTGATTCTCAATAATCTCTAGACCTGTATATGTTTATCTTTTGCTCTATTTTTTGGAGGAGTGAGAGATAATATTTAATGGCACCAACCAGTGGTGACCAATCATTTCACAATAATCGAGGTTGCAAACCTTATCTATTATCGGAATCTTAGGGTTTTGTCTGTTATTTGAGCCAATAACTTTGTCTAATCTCTTACATATATTCTATTATTATATGTTATTATGCTTAATATACATGTGTGTGTGTGTGTGTGTGTTTTAGTTCTTATACTTATAAATAACTAAAATGTACATTAAATATTATTCTCTCTCTCAGTTAGTTGAACTCACTCCTCTATTATAATATTATTTCAGGTTCTTAACTTCTATTAGCATGTTGATCTTTAATTCAAAGTTCTTGCAACTTTATTTATTGGTATATACTCCTTTCTTGGCATATATATCTTGTTTGTTTTCGGGATGCTTTTCTTATTTTTATGTGATTTGATGTCTTAGACTTTCTATTATTATAATGTTTTCATTTAAGTTTAGTATTTTATTTCAAAGATTGGATTCTATTTAATATAATAAGTATTTTAAATTATGAATTGTTTTATTGGTTTTGAGAAATATTTAAAAGATTATGAAATGCTACATGAATTTTATATATATTTGTTTTATGATATATATGCTACGAGACTTAGCGTTTGCCGGTCACATACTCAAGATTAAGGTTATGAGATAAATCATACATATCCAATATATATTTGATCACAGATCTTATAAGATTCCAACATTTCTGATGTTCACGTACAAAAAAAATAGCTGGCATGTGGACTGAACCCTGTATAAAGATCACATTACAAAGATTCAGTTTAAAATGGAACATGAAAGAGTAGTGCAGATGATCCACAGTTACAAATACAACTCAGTAACTATATGGTAGAATTTTCCCTCATATTCTTTGCAGGTTGTAACATATACTCAGTGCATATTACTTTTCAAAAAAGATTAATTCACTAAGAGGGAGACATTAAGTAAAAGAGAACAGCAGTACAGGTTAACGTAAATTACGCCTTATCAATAGGCAAACAACATTTGACAGTCATAATAAAAGATTCAAATGTGTCCCTTCATATTAATTTTCTTATAATCAGCTCCACTGATCTTCATACATGCTTGATGACCAGTTGGTTGGTGAAAAAAGAAGAGTCTAGTTATGAATTTAATTATTCGATGATCTCCTGTGCTCTGTGCCCCTAGAAACCCGCATTGGATGGCTCTACAATCATGTCAAAAGAAGGGAATTGCTGCACTTACCAGGAGAAAATTCAGAGCAGCTTGAGAAAATAGACATGTCACCACGCCCTTACCCCATGAAACAAAACCTCATTAGACCTGATATGTGAGGTCTTATTATGCATAACTAAGAGATATATGTGTGGGCAAGGAAAGAAATCAAGAAATATATGTTACAGCTATAGCTAAATTACTTTATATGCTATAGCTGGACGACTAATCATCACCCTGAATATACCAGCAAAGAAGTATGGTGGCACAACAGCGTAGGATGTAGATAGGAGCATGTTGCTCCTTGACCAGGGCTGCTCACTTGTTGGTGAAGCCATGCCTCTTGGAATTGGATCTCCTTATAGTAGAGGCCTTTTTCGCCCCACTGCACTTGTTGTATACTTGTAACTTAATCTCAACCATGCCTCGTAGATGTTTAAGCTATGAGGTATCTCCAAGAAAAGCTCACCGAAGAGCTTGAAGAAGTCTAGGGTGTAAGGGATGTATATATATATATACAAAACACAGTGACATTAAAAGACCAAAAGCCAATTAAGAAATTAAGAAAAGTTGATCGTGTTTTGAAGGAAAACAACAAGAGGAGTGAACATGGTCAGTTTTCAAAATTGAGGGATTTACATGAGAAGATGCACTACAGTTTCTAGTATAATTTTGTGATCTTCTATGTAAATGTAGATCAGTATGGGGGAGTGAACACAGGGTTTAAGCTTTTAATAACAATGGTACGTGCAAATTAATGTTTTTAACTCCTAGAATTGTTGTAAAAAATCTTGTATTGTAGTGTCATTAGCTGGGAAGAGTCAATAGATTAAGCGTAAATGATAGATTAGAGAAATGACATAGGTGTGCATGAAAGGTGGAGGTCTACTTAATGAAGACAAGGCATTAGATTAGGTCTATAGAGATATGATCCCAGCAATTTGACCTCATTTTTTAGGTAGGAAGCTGGTCTTGTTGGATTCCCTAACTATACCGAACATGGTTTACAATCGCAACAAACATGTATTATTATTAAAGAAAAACTATATTTTTCAAGACAGACAGCTTAATTATTCGGAGAAAATAAAATAAATATTTCTTTTCTTGAGCAATCAAGTAATCCATATCACTAGAGCGATAATCCACCAAGTAAATTTTATCAATCCATCGTAGTAAGAATCTGAAGGTTCAAAACTTATTTACAAAGTGTGGCCCATATCTTAAATTAAGCTCTCTTTTAGAAAATTATTGAATTAGCTCCTTAAATCATACTATTTCCCCTTTATTTCACACTTGCTATTAGTTAACTTCATATGTAGTGCACATTTTATGCAATGAAAGATGGAGAAGTACAATTCAGATTTCTAAATCTTTAGGCATTCGGTTGCGATTTCTTTTTTATTGAGGACTCAATTGGGATTCATTATATGATTCTTAAATCTCCAATCATTTATATCCTTCAAAATCCTAATCAATCACAGATGCTATAATATATGGCATGTTCTGTCTTGGCTAGCTATCGTTTTGGACTGTAGACAAATTAAATCAATTACTTAAATCACACAAAAATACAGTTAACTTGCTACTCTAAGCAAAAGGGCTTTTGAGACAAGAATATGTGAACAAAATTAAATGATCACATGCTTATAAAAATAGACAGCATCATTACATATCAAAGTATAGTTCAATTGTAAGAAGGGAAAATGTGACTAATTAATTTTTAGTGATTTGGATACCGATCCTTTAACTCTCCATAATTATCATTTGATTGGCCGGTTAACCTAGGCAATCACTATCTTTATAGATATGGTTGTTGATGATTGAGCTACTCTAGAAAGATCATTACCAATATATGGTCTGTCTCAAGGTTTCATTAATATAATATACTTGATCACAAGTTCGTAAGAACTTTAAGTTTGATTTGAGTTTTCCACGTTTACTTTTAAGTTGAGGTGTTTGGACTTTGTTGCTGAGCTAAGATACTAAAGCTTCATTGAAATGAGGTATAATAAAAAGAATGGGAACAAAAGGTATAAAAATGTGTATTTTGTGATATCGTGTGTTGTATGACTTGTTTTGTGGTCTTGTTATTTAATGACTCAAGATATTTATATACCTCAATCACATGAAATTATCTCATAAGATGTAAAGTTGTATACATACCTTGAGGGTATAATCATGAAAAATACTCCATTCTACCACACATGAACCTTGTAATATTATTTGTTGAGTATAGGTGCTTGGATAGGGTAGCATTGTACTTACCATTAGTGGTATTTGTTTGCAAGACAAATAGATGTGTGATAGTTATTGGTGAGAAAGCTAGGTACAATATTAATAATTTATGTGTTTGTAAGTATAGGAGGTTGTGACACTATACTGTCAAAGGATCGATGAAGAAGTAAGCTTATGGTGTTGCATCGATTTCTTGAAAATCATAGCACTAATGATGTATACTAGTGTTGGGCTCTTATGGAATTCATTCAAGATTCAAACCCAATTAAAATAATTAGGGGTTAGATCAAGGTCTAACCCAAATGACAAGGCTCAAATAACATAGCAGACAACTTGGTTGTTTATAATTTGTTGTTGGGCTAAGGCTTAAATTACTTAGTGTACAACCAATCTACTAAATTGTTGTTTGGGCCAAGACCTTCTCTTTGTTCCATCAACTTGATGTCATTCCTTTAATAAAATAAGTGTGGTTAAAGTCAATTAGATTGATAAAACCAAACTAAATAGTTCTATAAACAAATACAAAGTTAAGTTAGTTATGAAGGGTTATGCTCTAGTGTTTGTAGTGAACTTTTCAAAAACTTTTGCACCTGTAACACGACTTAATACAATCAGAATGCCACTTGTACTGTTAACACAGAAGGGTTAGAAATTTTATCAGTTAAATGTAAAATTTATTTTTTAAAATGATTATCTATATGAGAAGATTTTTATAGAACAACCAGAAGGTTTTGAAGTTAAGAGGCAAAAAGAAAAGGTCTACTTGTTAAGGAATAAATTATGTAGTCTTAAACAGACCTTTATGGCATGGTATAATAAAATTGATGAATATCTTCATAAACTTGGCTCTGTTAAAAATCTAAGTGAGGCCATATTATATATAAAAGAACATATGCAAATTTAATTATTATATTTGTTTATATTGATGATTTACTGATAATAGAAAATGATGAGAAATTGATAAAAAAAAATTCAAGATTGAAATACTTAAAGTATTTGAGATGACAAACCTTCGATTGATGTTCTATTTTTTAGAAATGGAGGTAAAGTAAAGCCATGATGGAATATTCATGTCTAAAGAGATATGATAGGGAGATACAAAAAAAATTCACATGAAAAACTGCAAAAGCACAAGCACTCTTATGAATTAAAAGAAAAAATTCAACAGGGATGATGAAGTGAACAAAATTGATAAAGGTCAATGTATGAGCTTAACTGGATGTCTAGTGTATCTTATAGTAACAAGATTTATTATTACCTTTATAGTAAGTTAGCTCTCACATTTCATGTATTGTGACAATGACAATGAATTGCATTTTCAAGTTACCAAAAGGATTGTAAGATATATCAAGGGTACAATGAGCTATGATATAAAAATTTTTTATTTCAAAGTTTTATGCTTCATGGTTATTTTGATAGTGACTAAGCAAGATCTGTGGATGATATAAAAAGTATTACAGGCTTTGGATCATGAATGTTCTTTTAGTGTTAACAAAGCAAGATGTTGCTTAAAGCATAATTAAAACTGAATATGCAATGACTATTGTTACTAGAAATCAAGTAATCTGTATCAGGAAAATACTTGCAAATTTGTAAATAGATTAATCTAAGCCAACACAAATTTATGTTGACAACCAGGTTCTAATTTTTATTCCAAATAATCTTGTTTTTTATGGTAGGACTAAACACTTTAAAATCAAGTTATATTTTTTAAAAGAAGTCTAGAAAAAAAATGAAGTTATTCTAGTTTATTGTAAAATTAATGATCAAACTGAGATGTATTAACCAAATCTCTTTCAAAAGTAAATTTTAAAGAATTAAAAAACAAGCTAAGATATCTGTTATTGTTAAAACAAAGATAATGATGAGTGTTGAAAGAATATTTTAAAAGTAGCAGAAGTTTAAGGAGAGTTATTGAAAAAAAGATTAGTTATAGAAGATTTTTAGTTGAAGATAAAATCTTTAAAAATAAGTTCTGATATTACTTTCTTGTTTTGTTATTAGAAGCTTATTATGTAATAGTAAATTTGATTGTTTTTATGCTAAACAAAAACTCTATTTAAGAGAGTTATGCAATAAATAACATATGATCTTCTACACAACTTGTCTTTCGTTAGTTTTGTTCTTACAATTTGTTATAGGATTCAACAAGTAACTTAGGCAACTAGACACTTTATCCATGATGAAGCATAAAATTCATCTTGGCACCATCGCCAGCATCATTTGCAGCAGAAACCTCTCGGAAAGAAGACATTCGAACAATTCGCTCCTTTCCCAGTCTTACCGAATTAACATAATCTGTGGGGCCATGTGCAGCAATACCAGGGAGTGCCAGTCCCATTATCCTGACAAATACCATCAACCAACTTTCTTTGTACATTGGCCCATATGTGTAGCCGACTACGAAACTTCTTATTAACTCCCATACAGAATTCAGATGTGCCGAAACAACATTTCTCAACCCATAGAAGTTGGGGTCTGGCTCCTCATCCAATTTCTTCAAATATGTAAACCAAAAGGAAGAAACAAAATCATCAGGAAAATAAACCACTTAGAAAAAAAAGACGTTTTAAGATAACAATGATCACATGAGGAGCGGTGGATGTTGTTTCTTTGCCGGTAAATTTCTTGGTTAAGAGTACCAAGTGACTATATTGACAAAAGGACTCTGATTCAATCAGAAGATTTCTTCGTATTCTGCCATTAGAATTGTGAGCAGGTGCAGTGACAAATGCCTCAGAATGGAAACAGCAGGCTTGGGATGTTTCAGGTTCTTTAAAAGGCAACATTTCAAAGAACTGAAGCATTTTATGCAGATAGTAAGAAAAAAATTAATTGGAAGCAGAATGCACGTACTTGTTCAATATAAAGGCTGTTGTAGTAAAGGCACACTCCGAAATGCTTATACAGGAATGTTTTGTCATCGCAAGGCAATCTAGGGACAAGATCATAGCTGTACACCACCCTGAAGTATTTAGGAACAGGATACTCCAAATGGGCTTCCATGAACTTTGCTAGCTGCAAGTTCCCAATCCTTGGCTGCCCAAATGTGTAAACCCCAAGCAACCTTTTCATTATATCCGTCTGTTGGTGCAGCACCAGCATAGTTGGGAACAAAACAGCAAGTGCCCCACCTAAGCTATGCCCAGTGACGACAAATTTCGCATTCTTGTGCTCCATGAGTATGCTCTTAAGCTTCTTTCTCATAGCATAGTACGCAGTCTTCTTCACCTTTTCTGACAGGAGCTTCTTATGACCTACAGCAGTGCCCTCCTCAGAGGCAGAAAATTGGTGCCGTTCGTTTTCTTCCATGTCAGAATCAGTATTTGATGATAGTGATCCATATGCATCATAACCATGGTTGAAATTTGTGCTCTTCGTCTGAAGGTGATTATGGAAGGTGGTCGTATCTGCTCTGTTGCCCAAACCTAATGCTTCTAAGAATCCCATATGGACTCTTCCCAGTTTCGGAATCTCGTACCAAGAGTAATCGAAATCAGTAACCCAATCATCAGCGTCAAAAAGTTCCGTGCCCCGAAAGCTGATCAATATTAAGTTTGCATCTTTGGGCTTGTCACAAAGTATGAACACCTGAGTGGACATTTCCTTTTGAAAATCTATCAAGCCACAACAAGATGAAAAGGCACCAAACACTTGATCAGAAAGCGAAGTAGATTTTTGCTTAAAACCAGGTAAAGGAACATTATTTTTTTAAACCGTGAAAAGAGCTGGCAAAGTTCCAAATCTTCCATAACTTCATTCAGAATGTGTTGCTTACCATTCCAGCAGTTGTAGAAGTCCACAAAATGCATCTGTTGTTTTGTCAGAAGTTCACATTATTATATTGGTTGCTTTCAGAAACGCATATGTTACATCAGCCAATCGAAATTACATCATTCAATGTAGCTAATTCAAAACAAACAGGAAAAAAAAATTGAGGGGGGCAACAGAAGTTAAGAGTCACTTGCCTTCCAGTGTTGAACAACAATACTTTGAACAACTTTGGCGTTCTCATAAGCTAATTTGGATGCCATGATACAGAGGTCCATAAGAGCGCGGTTCCCTATTTCTTCTGTGGCTATTTTCTCAGCAGAAACCGAATTATCTAGTTGTTCAAGCAAGTTTTCATCTCTGTATAGGTCTATCCGCCCATCCAAATGCCCAATTGTACTTATAAAAGTCTCTGTGTCTCTCTGTGGTGTCATAACCTTTCCTGCATCCCCATGATCATCAGAACAACCTTTTTAGTAGACTAGTAGTGTTGTAACCACAACAAAGTCTATAAAAAAGTTTCCAATAAGACAATTGAAATCAGTTCCTAAAATGATGATTTTTCAATTGCATCAACCCGATTCAAAACTGGCCAATATAAACTGCATTATAAATTGCCAGCGATGAACCTAGACTATTTCCCTTTCATAACCATGTCAGAGCAATTCTAGTGTTTCTTAAACCATGTAAAGGAAACCAAGCACCAGTTCAATCTACATTAATAAGTAGACATACAAGCATGTATCTTATAATTCAAATTAAACAGTAACAGAAAGAAAGGGAATTGACCGAAGAGTATAAGCAGGATTGGCTATATTACCTTGGAGAAAGTTGAGAAATAAGCCCATGATGCCACCATTCTGAAACAGGAGGTTGAGAAAGAAATCAGCGACGAAGCCAGTGTACTCCATGGGCTTGCCAAATAAAGAAATGATCTTCCTAACAATAATAGACACCAATATTATCCACCTATGATCAGCGGCCTCCCCACCCATGATTCTCTCTTCCGAGCTCTCCAAGAATTTCACACCACTCCCCATGTCAGCCCATACCATGTACCTTATCAAATCCAATATTCCTCCCTTTTCTGGGCTCACTATCAGATAGTTAGCAATGTTCATTTCACTCTTATCATCATCATTGCGGTTTTCTTCAAATTCTGTAGGAGTACTAGTCGCAGCCGCCATGAATACTTTCTCACTCGTCTTTTGGGTGGACTTCCAATATTCAAGATTGTGTTTTAGTAGGTGCTCAAGATTCAAGGAGTACTTAGGAGCATTAAAGATGTTGATCACTTGGTGGAGCAAACTGAAAGAGGACATGATCTTGTTAGAATCTGTCTCGCTATGCTAGATAAGCCATCAATTGGTTAGCAATGCAATTCCGATTCTTGATGATCTATTATCTTGGCATGGATTCATAATGGTGTTCATGACGTTCCTTATCCTGTATTTCTTGATTTAGAGAGTGGAGATATTGCAAGCAAAGATTTCAACATGTAATGTCAAATTAAGGTTGCTGGCAATCAATTTTGTCCTTTCAGTTAACAAACATTAGCAAGGTATGCAGCTGAGTTTGCTTAAACGCACTCAATTCCTTTTTACCACTCCACGCCACGTTCAAGCACTGGTTGAAGTGTCAGTTGAAACCGAAAAGTGTGGCTCCAGCGACCTCACCGATGTGGTGATGATAGCCAATAGCAATAGAGGTATTAGTACTCTTGTTTCTGTTTTCTTTTCTTGAAAACAACAATCCGCTACGTTGGCTACTTTCCGTGCTGTATCACGCTTTGAATCATTTTTTAAACATAAAAAAAATGTTGTTAGCATGTTTTTGCAGTAAAAAATTAACTATAAGTTAAAAATATTAGACCTTACTTTTAAAAAAAAAAATGCTAAGACAGCAATACGAATATATCCTCCTCAACCCTCGCCAACTCGCAAAATCTATAACATGAATGACGAGAATATGGTATTATTATATAAAATGAAGAAAAAAATTATTAAATTTAATTTTTAAATAATTTAATGTTAAAAAATAAAATAAAAAATTAATTTAAAAAAAAAGTGAAAAAACAGCTCGAATCAATTTAAATAAACTGGTCAAACTTGCGATACAACTCATGAGAACACAATAATCTCATAAAAATTAAATTAAAATAAATTATAAAACTCAATTTGTAACCAACCCAATATTAAAAAATAAAAATTAAAAAAATATCCAATATTAAAAAATAAAAATTAAAAAGTGTCATAAAAGTGCTTAAAGTCCACCCAAGAAAACCTTTTGAACTCATAAAAGTGCCATAAAAGTGTCTAATGTCCACCCAAGAAAACCTTTTGAACTCATGACGGGGATCATAAAAACTAGATAACCTTATAAAAATAAAATTAAAAAAAAATTATAAAATCTAATTATCAATCAATCCAAAATAGAGGATGAAACTAGAAAAATTTAAATTTAAAAGAAAATAATAAAAAAATACTAGAGACAACCCAGATTACAAGACTGCAATAATCTTATAGAAAGAGAATTGATAAATATAAATTCTTTAAGGATGTTAATAGAAAATCAATTTTTTTAATAAAAAAATAACTTAAGTCAACCTAAACAAAACTTCTAAACCCACCACTCAAGTCATGAAATTGGAATCAACTCTTAGAATGTAAATAAAAAATTTATAAAACTTAATTATCAACCAACTCAATACTAAATGACGAAATCAAAAAACAATTATTTAAAAAAAGTCCTGGAAAATCCATGTCAACTCACGACCTAGGTTATAAAACTGTAATTACCCTATAGAAGATAAATAAAAAAATTATGAAACTTATTTTTTTAAAAGTTAAATATTGAAGGATGAAATTGAGAATTTTTTTATAAAACAACAATTAAAAAAATAAAAACCAAATCTACTACAAAAAGAAATTTAACAACCTATCTTGGTCACGTTAAATAACAAAATCAAAAAATAATTATTTAAAAATATAGATCTGGAAAATCCATGTCAACTTATGATCTAGATTATGAAATTGTGATTACTTTATAGAAAATAAATAAAAACATTATGAAGCCTATTTTCTAAAAAGTCAAATATTAAAGGATGAAATTGAAAAAAAAATTATAAAATAATAATTAAAAAAATAAAAACCAAATCTACTACAAAAAGAAATTTAACAACCTATCTTGGTCACGTTAAATAACAAAATCAAAAAATAATTATTTAAAAATACAGATCTGGGAAATCCATGTCAACTTATGATCTAGATTATGAAATTGTGATTACTTTATAGAAAATAAATAAAAACATTATGAAGTCTATTTTCTAAAAAGTCAAATATTAAAGAAAGAAATTGAAAAAAAAAATAAAAAAAATAAAAACCAAATCTACTTGACAACCTACCTTGGTGATTTGAGAGTGCTAAGGAGGGAAATTAAGGTGAGGAAGGAGAAAAAAGAGAGATAAAGAAAAGGAAGAAAAATGGATTATTGAAGCCAAATTGGATGGCCCTCGTCAACATATGGTTGTAAACCATGGTGAGATGTTCTGGAGGAGATCAAGGAAGGGCAAAAGCAGACATCGGAGGCCACCACATTCACCATCTAAAATGACGATTGCTGGCACGTGCTCTACGTATGCCATCACTTCTCCCCAATTCTTTTCCTTCTTGTTTAAATCAAGCCTCAAATTATCGAGTTTTGAATTTATCAATAAAGTTTTAATTGTTTTGAATGAATGCAATCAATTTGTTTTACCCAAACAGGGCATCAATTGAGCGTCGATTCCCCTTGCCCCCCAATACTATAAGAATCTTGTGTTAACCCAATCAAAGCAAACCATCACTTCTAATCCAAAATTCACCAAACATTAAAAAGAAATTAAAAAAAAAAGCAACCAAAACAAAAAAAAAATAAAACATTGTAGATTCATTGTTATAAACCATAGTGTTTACTAGGTTTGGTGCCTGCACTTCATTGCAGGCTAGATCAAAAGCTAATTATTGCATGAAAAATGTGTGAGCCATGTTATTTTTTTCTGCATGTTATGCAATATCTAAAACGAGGATACAAGATTTTACTAGTATATTAGATTAAATTAATCAACCATTATATATGTTAGTAAATAAAAAAAATTCAACGTGACTTGTTTAAGCTAGCTGAACAAAAGTAAATGAATTGTCTATTTAAATGATCATCTAGTTAAAAAAAATTACAAGTTGTTATCATTTTAACCTCTACATAGCCTCTCATCTTACATGTGAAATTAAAAAATTTATGAAATGCCTTTAAATATAGTAGATTGATGTGGGTTTCACGCTTAAGATCATTAAAAAAAAAAAAGATTTAGTCTTGCTTGACATACAAACCGATTTGAGGTTATCTTTTATTATTGAATAAAAAATTTAAGAAATTATACTATGCTCTAGAAACAACAAAATAGTGTCTTATGTTCAAGAATTTGTAGGGTACGTGCCCCTTCGGACAATATATGTGCTCTTGGCTCTATGATCTCCACTCTTTCAGGGACTATATTGTAGTTTTAAAAAATACAAAAACTAAGGCGTAATCATAATAAGCACTCAAGGCTGTAACGTTTACCTCTTTAATACCAGTTGTCACTTTTCGCTTTTCGCTTTAAGCTTTTCGAGCCACTGCTAGCATTTTTCATGCATTGATCCACCTATGCACATGAACCTGTATATCAGTACATGTTAGGTGACGGTGGATGGTGAATAAGTTAAAATAAATAAATAAAAGTCACCTCACGCACCCAAAGGGCATGGTCACGACCCGACTACACTTTTTAGGCCAGGCCTTCACATCAGTCTTCATGTTGCCTCATCCTTTTTCTCTTGATTCGACCTTGAAAGTACTCAGTTCTGTGTGGGTTTAGTATTATGATAATTATTATAGTAATGATTTTTATAAAAATTATTTTATATAAAATATTTACAGGTAAAATTAATTTGGTATTTATATATATTTGATTAAAATTATTGTTGAAATTAAAATTATAAAATAATTTTAAAAAATATATATTAATATTAATGATTTTTAATTTTAATATTGTAAATTTAATTATTATTATTATATCATAAAATAAATAATATTTTATATAAAATATTTTTATTGTTTCATTAAACTATCTATAATTTTATTATGTATGAAATATATCTGATAAGGACTATATTTTTTTTAGTTTTTTAAACACGTGATAATTTTTTTCTTATGAACATAGTGTATATATACGAAACAGCTTCAAATTTCATATTGAAAAAATAACTTTTTTTTTTAGAAATACAGAACATATATACTAAAGGGTTTTAAATTCTATATTAAAAAACATAATTTTTTTCTTGTAAATATAGAGTATATATACACGAAAGAGTTTCAAATCCTACATTGAAAAAATAACTAATTTTTGGAAATATAAAATATATATACTAAAATATTTCAAATTTTATATTGAAAAAATATAACTTTTTTTTTTGTAAATATAAAGTATATATACAAAAGACTTGAAATCTCATATTGAAAAAATAATTATTTTTTAAGAATATAAAATATACATATTAAAGGGCTTCAAATCGGGCTTCAAATCCCATATTGAAAGAGATATTATATTATCTTTTTAAATTGAAGTATTTAAACTAAATTTTTTTATTTTACATTAAAAAAACATACCCTTTTTCTCTTAAACATAAAATATATATACGAAAAAGTTTCAAATCTCATATGAAAAAAATAATTTTTTTTTAGAAACATTGAATATATATATTAAAGGATCTTCAATTCCACATTGAAAAAATATAAATATAAAATATACATATTGAAGAGTTTCAAATATAATATTAAAAAAATAAAATATTTTTTAAATATTTATATAATGAACTTTAAAAAGTATTAATAAAAAACTAAAAAAATAAAATAAAAATAAAAATATTATATAGGGTTTGCATTATATTTTAGAGCAAATGATAACAATGTAGACATACCTTACATTTTATGAAAACTAGACACCTTTTTTTTCTTGATTAATAGTTATGTCTAGTATATTAATGATATTTATCAGCCTCCTCATTAATTATAGTGCAAAACACCACATCCAATTATGAACATCTATATTTTTATTAATTAACCATAAGACTACGTTATATATTTTGAGATAAGTTGATATGATTAAAATTTATAAATATTTTAGATAATGAAATAAATAAAAAAATTCTAAGATTTGATTTTTTTAAATTCATAACATATTTTTTCTATGCATTTTCTTTTATTTCACTTGCACATTATTTTTCTCGTATATTTATTAACTTAAATATTAGAAAACTTCTCATTCTATAATAAATTTGTTTTTTTGAGAATGCAAGCACATAACTGAATCTAAATACTAAACCCATACATTATAGTCTAAGATCACAATCCATGAAAAACTTAGTTTTTGTGTGATGTTTTTCCATTACTTCGTCAATGATCAAACTAGTGTTGTCTTTTTTATTTATTTTTAGATGGTGTTTTAATCATACAGACTACCTAACCTGAGATGATGCTTTTGATGGAACCAAGGACATTCTAGAATCATTCGGTCACAATTTGGTCCCAAATCATGCAGGTTATTGCTAGATATATAGATGGATGTGCCTAAAACGATAGGTTAAAGAAAAAACGGAAAAGACATTAGACATGCCTTCGTCTGGTGGAAACCCAGATTGTTGGTTTCATTTCCGTCCAAGCTGTGGAAGAGCAAACAATATTAAAATAAATTTTAAAAATATAAAAAATTACGTGATGATATTAAGATAAAGTTTAAAAATATAAAAAAATATTTTTAATAAAATATCCACCACTGCTGCACACCCTTGCCCAAGATAAAATACCGAAATCTTTCTGAAACTGCTGTAGAGATTGGAAAGGAATAAAGAGAAGAAAACGCCACCGACCGCCGACATGACTCCTGGCTAACGGTAGTAAGGTGAAATGCGAGTGAAATGCAGACGTAGACAAGCTGTTGGATCGGTGAGGCACGCGTACACGCAAAATTGACAAATTCAATTCACCACCTTTTCTCTTATATAAAATTTTCAAGATAGAGAGCAAAGGTGATGCGATGATTGTCATATATAAATTATTTATGTCTTATATTTAATTCTTAACTTAAAAATTTATTAAAGAAAACTAGGTCCATCTTATTATATATAAAGATAAAATAATATATTGATATCAATTAAAAAAGAATTTGGTAAACCAATACAAATCTCATATCATAAGCTTTAGTTTAATGAATATATAGAATTTTTTTGGGGGTAAGATATAAAAGTAGAAAAATGAAATAAAGATCATTCAAGTTTTTCAAAGATTTATAATAGTATATAGAAGTTCATTTATATTTTATATGGTTCCTTATTATTTTACAATTAAGCTATTTTTCCTAATAAAATTATCAAATAAAATGATATAATAATATTTAAAAAAATTGAGAATAATTAAAATAATTTTTATTTTAAAAAATTGAGAATATAGAAATTTATATTCCATACACATCAAAAAATAAAATAATATTGTTTAGTTTTTTTTAATATTATATTTTGATATAAATTTTTTAACAGCTACATGTAAAAAATTACAAGATTGTAATGAAATGATTAAATAATTAATTATATAAAAATAATCTAATAATAAAAAATGTATCGTCTATAATACAGACGATTAAAACTAGTTATTGTTGTATTTTGTCCACCAAATCTACATTTATTTCTTGCCCTCTCTCTTTTTTTTTCCTCCTAAATATGCTCTTCAATAAATGCTTGGCACTATCTGTACCTAAAAAAACAATCAAAATTAAGATAGAATCTATTACTTATTTTATTATATCAATTAAAATATTTTCTTGCATAAATAAACTAAACCAAATCTAATAATAAATTGCAAAGCAAAGATAGAAAATCACACAAATAAATAAAAGGATAACAGAAAGAGAGAAAAGGAATAAGATTCTAATACGTGTAAAGTCTATAGATCATATCATTAAAGTCAATGTAATAAAGCATATTGATTCACAATTAAATGAATCTTGTTCATAGAACAGAAAATCAAAAGCTTAAGGCAATAAAAGCTAAAAGTATCCACTCAAAAACAAATTCATCTGGGCTACATTGAAAACGATGGAAATTCAAGATTTTATTCAAAATAAATTTTAATGACTTATTGAATAAAAAGAGACGTGAAACCAGAACTAAATCCATCTGATTTTTATAAAAATTACTAATTCATAATCTTTTAAGAAATTTTTTATCAATAATAATTATAAATAACTAATTTTCTTCATTTTTATTTTCCTCTTCCTCTTGGCACGTATATATTTAGGTGAGGTAGCGCTACTATTTTATTAAATTTTTATTTATAATATATTATAATATTTTTATTTTATTTTTAATTTTAATATATCAATATCATAAAAAATATTAATTTAAAATAAAAATATTTTAAAAAATAAAAAATAGAAAAAAAAATCTCACTCAAAAGCACGCCAATTAGTGATAGAAAAACAAAGAAATAGAAACATATAATCTAATTGATTCATTAATATCAACTTCATTACTTAAAAGATTAATAGATCCTTTATCTTTGAGTCAAATCATTGAGTTCTGGCAAAGCCAATCATTTTATATACTATGCTGTGGTGTCCATGTCATTCCATGACGTAACAGGTCCTTGCCACGTCTCCTGCCGCTGCCTCTTTAAGTTATAACAGTTGTCTCCCATCATTGCCTTCATTTGTACGTCAATTAATTTCCTCCTCCTTTTTTTTT